>NW_010412340.1:29038-57260 GCF_000710305.1 Buceros rhinoceros silvestris
TAGCCTCACCAGGAATAAACACGGCTTCCCCTCCGTGTCCCTGTGCATTGTGGGCACTCAACCAGCAGCCTGGCTGCTTGTAGAGCAGAGAGCTGCTTCCTCAGCATGTTCCTATCGGGCAGCTGGCTCAGCCCCAGCAAGGCTGCTGCCTCCAAAACACGTGGATGCACATGCAGCTTTTTCCAGCACAGCAGAGCTGTTCCTCTCCAAGTCTAGAGATCAAGGTCCTCACAAGGAGCCAGTTCCTTTCTCCTTGGGCATCTGTCCACTCTGCCTACAGGAAAACTCTTAAGTGCTTGAAAGTTTCACAGCAATTATTCCCAAGTTTAGGCAATGACGAACACACGTGCGGTGGAGTAACAGTGAAAGCAGTTCCTCAGCATTTCACGTACGCACAGAACTCATGTTAGACACATACAACAGTTAGATAAAAATCCAGCCTGTTTCTTCACAATCTCCGATCAATGTGGAAATTGTTCTGTCACCTCACCATTGCGTTCTTCTCCTACGTTTGCTAGTTTTCACCATTACACAACCTGGTTAGCTCTTTTTCCCTGAATTAAAGCTACTCCCATTCCTTGCATGTATTTGTGATTACAGCATGATTATCTATGATGTATTTAAGAGCTCTGCCCGTTTGGCATCATGTGTGCTTTCTGGAGTAACACAGCACTCCCACTTGGTGCCTTCTGGTTTCCAAGCAAGGCTGTGGGAGGACAGACGCTTAGCTTAGCAGCAGAACCTGGAGGGTTTCCTCACTGAGACCTAACCTTCCTGGCTTCACAGAAAATCTGTTTATTCTCATATTGAATAGCCAAAGTACTTTTGGGACCACAGATACAGAACTATGCTTAAGTATATTTTCTCCTTTTTCTCTATAATTAAAGTTGCCTGAAACGACCCACCTTTCCCCATACACTTCCTCTTGCACAACTTTCTTCTGGCTTGTACGTTCCCTGCCACATAGGCAGCCATCAGGGTATGGGAGAAGAAAGGGAGAACCGCCCTTGGTAGTTTTCTTCAGACAAAACTGTTCCTGAAGAGCTCTTTCCTCAGTGTGTTCGTTATTGTTGTTCATACAATAATGAAAGGAAAAACGTGCCTATGTTAACTTGTCCAGGGAAGGAAGCAGGGCAAGAGGCTTGTTTTTAATTCGTCATTTTGTGAACGTTTGTGCAAGGACAGAGTCTGCTGCCAAACATCATCTCAATTAGCGTGTCCCTGTGGGCAGACCTTCCTTGGGTTGATCTGTGGCTTACAAAGGTGGTGGAGGGAGAAGATGCAGAAAGGATTAGTTCGCGTTATTTATCCTACTCCCCCACCCCCCCTTTTCGTGTTGCTAGGAGAGGAGACTGGTACAGTGGGTGGTGTCTAACTGGGAGCAGTGACCCAGTTCAATAAACCTGCCTTGGCTTCCATGGGATTGGAGTGGGGTGGGCCAAAAGAGCAGGCTGGGACCCCAGCAGGCACAGAGCAAGTGGCTGTTTCTAGTGCTTTGTTAGGGGAGAGAGGTGAAATGTGAAGCAGTTAGGAAGCATCTGAGAATGTACAAGGACACTGAGGAAAGACGTGCAAACCCAACCAGCAGTTTTTGTCATGCATTGGTATTTCTATGCAAAGACCACTGTCTTTATCAACTTCTCCAAAACTTGGAGGGGATCATGGCGGGGGGGGGAAGCAGTGGAGGGTGGGGAGGGGGTTGGAGGTGGGGAGCGGGGGGTTGGGCAGGCAGCGGTGTGAGGTGGAAGGGAGAACTGAAGGAAAGGAATATTTTTTTCTTCAGGAAAAGTTCATGAAGAATATTTTTTCCTGGTGATAAAAAGGTATGCATCCAGGCTTCAAAAAACCCAGGACATTTTACCACACAGGATATTTTAAAGTTTTTGGCATTTTTGTCACACAGCAAAACAGTGTTTTGCATCGCTGAAACTCCCTGAGGAGTGCAGTAGCATTTCTCAGCATCTTAATTGTCAGATAATGTAGCCAGTAGCTTCTGCTCAGGAGAGGGGGGTGGCAGTGAAGAGACTAAAATGATGATTCAATCAGGAGACTCTCAGAAATCTGCCTAGTGATAACATTTTTTTTTAAAGACTCAGGCTCTGTGGCACAGTTATGAAGGAGGAGTCTTAATTAAAATGAGCAGGCAGATGAAGCATTTGAATGGATGTCTTTCAATTCTTTCCCCTCTGAGATCACAGTAAACCCTCTTCTTATCTCTCTTTTCTCACAACAGCTTAAGTTTGCTTCAACAGTTTCACTTGTCCATTTTCATTTCATCACAAAAAAAATTTCCTTAAATTATACTCTCTCTAGAATGTGATGTAAATAACTTCAGTTTCTATGATTCCTTTCAGCCAGGAGCAATTTCAGAAGCATTTCTGCTTCTTATCAGCCTGCGAGTTGGTGTGTATATCACTCACTATCCCCCCTTACAGCTTGTGAAACAGGCACAGAAATTAACTGAGGGTCTGCATCATGATTAGCTTTTGCTGGGTGTCCATAACAGAAGTTACATGTGGTTTATTTGCAAGTTTATCAGATCAGAACAGAAATGTTGTTCAGCTCTGGTGCCAGATGCTTCTGACACCTGTTGACAGTTAGGGATAAAATTTCCTGCACTAGGAAAGGCAAGCAAAAACTCACACTGTGCAGATCATAAAGCTAAAGAGGTCTTGAGCAGTCATATATAAATACATAAAAATATGCAAGATTCTACTGTTTGTGGCAAAAATCATGTCATACTACATGAATCCAGATATAGGTGTTATAAATGAGGGTAATCAAGAATTTAATTTGCACTTCTGTTTCACTGCCCATTAATCATGCAGGAGAGCAGGCAAAGCTCTGTTGTCTGCTTTCAACAAAAGAAATTAAATGAGTTTGGGTTTTCTTATTTGTGATATCACTTATTTAAACCAAATTGTCCTGACAGAGCAGATAGCAAAGAAAGCACATACTCTGGAGTAAGTGTCAACACTTAAAGGACAGACTGATGAAATTCATTTTCTGATTATCATCATCATACAGTTAAACTGTGCACAAAGCTAGGTAACTTGGTTTTTAAGTTTGTTACCTTCCTGGATTTTGGAACAGCTTTTAGCTCAGCAACTTGCTGTGCATGTACTTTGCCAGGCAGAGCAAGCCAGCTTGCTTCATTTCTTGCTAGGGTTTGGGATTTAAATGTAGATTCAAAGCAGATGGGGATGTTTCTGCAGCAGCTGAACAGAAATACACAGAAATTGAGAAAACTCCCTCCCCTCCCCCTCCCAAACAAAGTCAGCTATCATCTCATTCTGACAAAGGCCTATTCTTCTGCAGACCACATAAAATTATCTCTCTAGTGAAGATCTGAATTTATGTACTGTCAGGGCTTTTTGTGAAGTGCTGGCAAGCACTTTGGGCAGCAGCAGCCGCATCGCTTGCAGTGCTGCTCTTAGAGAGAAGCAGGGCAACCTCCGTCCAGGAACTCCTTGAATGCTTGCTTTACATACAAAGAGAGGGGAAAACAAAACAAGAAGAACCAAAATCAGTGAAACAGAAAATGACTTCCTAGATGGCCGGTACCTCATCGGCATTCAATCTAACCTGTTCTGTATTGGAGCAGCACAACCAAGCTGTCCTCCTAGATTAGAGGTTAGTAAATGCAGACAGCTGGTCTTCCCCTGGATCTCTCCCCCACACTGACCTTGCACAGGGAATCCCTCCCTCCTGTATCCTTAGATAAACTCCCATCGTCCCTGAAACTGGAATAACTGTACCATCTCACAGTCACGTTGTTTCTGCATCTGTCAAGCTTCATTGTGAACTACCTTTGTTTTCAGCAGGGAGTTTCAAGTCATTACCTGCCTAAAACAGGATTTATTCAATATGTTAGTGACTCTGAAAGTTTTCTTAACCCAGGCAAAGGAAGATTTCCTGTATTTGCATTGTCCTTTTCTTCTCTATTAAATAAACATTTCATCAGATGATGCTTAAAAAACCCAACTCATCCCATCCTTTCTTTCTCTAAAAAAACCCAAGAGTTTTGAAGCATGAATACTGATGTCTGCCTTTCCACCCTTGGTGGATTTGGTGCATTTTCCTTCTATAAACTTTGGATTCCCCCTCCCTTTTCTTACAGTCTTTTCAGTGTAATTGATCTCATCTGTGATACTATGTATTTGCTCCTTCTCCTGGGCAAAACATCCCCCCTCAAGCAGTTTCTGTCCTTTCCCTCCCTCTGTAAATAGTAACTTACCTTTTAGGAAGACACAGCTGCCTGCCCCTGTGATACTGCCCTTATCTCCTCTGTGCACAACAAGAACAAGAATTTCTACTTCTTGAGAAAACACCCATAAGATCAAGGAGAGAAAAGGTCAACTGTGACAAGGATTATGCATTTCTGTAACTCCTTTTTCTCCTCATCTAGAAAGATTCCTATTTTATGTCTGAACTACAGAACTAGAGTTTACCCTTGCAAAAACAATAATCTTGCTACACCACTTGTATCTCCTACTACAAGGTGAAGACACTGCTCTTCATTATGACAGAGGTTTGTTTTTCTGAGTTGCTAAAATGCCATTTAATGCTAAGAAATAATCGCTTTCCCTCACCCCTAAAGATAGCCAAGAAAAAAATCTTAGCTCTGTTTTAAAACTGGGAAGAATAAAAGAACAGAATATAGAAATTTTTTCTGTAGAACAAAAAGTATAAGCATGAGATTTGCCTAGATTTTCTTCCTTCCTCAGCAGCTCTTAAGTACAAGTAATGTTGAAATGAAAACAATAAAAACAACCAGCTGTGAGGACTGTGGTACTGAGGGAAGAGAGAGGTTTCTGCCCATCCAGTACTGATTCAGTTTCCCACTGTAAAGCATTTTGCAATTCTGCTTCTAAGACAGACACTGGCCATAAACCAAAGTCATAAAGGATATGAAAATACATACCTTTCTGAGTATGGGGTGTCTTTTAGGAACATGCCTCTTATCTGAGACCTTGCAATGTCATTTTGACTTCCCTGGGCTTTGACTCCAATGCTCAGATGCTAAATTGTGGTGAGCAGAAGTGCACCAACGCGGATGAGTGGGATTTTGGAATATGCATTCAGGAGCAGCATCATACAGGGCAGGAAACTAATGCAAAGACTTTGTACATTTTAAAACAACCAAAGATTTTAAGTGAAGAAAAACAGTTTCTTATTTGTCATCCGTGCTGACTTGACTTTAACTAAGCTTTGTGTCATGACTAAAAGATAAGAGTGAGAGAACTGTGTAAATCTTCCCAGCAGATGATCTATTTGACAGCGTAACTTTGTCAAATGCACTTTCTAACTATAAAAAAGAAAATAAAAGATAAAGCTGATGAGCTTTGCTCTTTGAAGGTGTCAATTACTTAGTGTTATCCATCTTCTTCATTCAGATATTATAAATCTATTCCCTTTGAGAAAATGAGAAATACAGAAACTAGACTTCAGAATTAAAGTGGTTGGTTTGGTCTGGGTTTTTTTTTTTAAAAAAAAAGTCTCACAGAAGAGTTTCCCTTCGAGCAAAAAAAATACAAAGAATGCAAATAAACATTGTCAAGCAATGAAAGACTCAGTATTACAAAAGAAGAGCACTATGGGAGTTACTGGGGCATGACCAATATTAAAAAATACCACCACTGACTATTTTTCTTGTAATTCAAAGTATCACCTCTAAGATACTACAGTCTCTATTGTTTCTGTGTAAAATCTGGTCTAGTCAATGCCAGTTTTCCTGTCCTTTGCAATGGATGCAAAAGTTTATGGTCCTCTTTTCCATGTAGTAAATGTAAATAAAACAACAAATTACTTTGCACTTATATAATTAATTGTACCTAAAACTAAATCTCAGTGATGATAAGGCCACAAATGAGTACAAAAGTTAACAACAGTTAACAAAATGAGTACAAAATTTAACAAAAGTTAACAACAGGTTAACAACAGGTGTTATGGCCTCTCCTCTTTTCAGTCTGCTTATTGAAAACCCACTAAATCTCAAGTCAACAAAATTCATTTAAAACTTTAGATAGTAGCTATTTCTTTCACAATGTCTATGAATAGTTAATCCCTGAACTTCTGGTCAGAAAAAATCCACCCTATATCCTGTACTACGCACTCTATACTTTGCCTTGCCAAGACATTCACACCGTGTGGCCTGTGGCCACTGTTTTAGAGACAGCTGTGATTTGAACAGGCAGATGCACAGCCTCCTGCTTCTCATGTGAGGTCCTGAGTATTCAAACGAAGAACCATGCATAGGTACAGACGTAGTGCCTGCCATGTGCCCAGAGGGCAAAGGTGGGAATAGCATTTTGCAAGCTGCATTCTCCCCAGGGATGGAACAGGTGCTGGGGTTTCCCAGCCATGTTGGTCTGGGATGTGGTGACAGCCTGGTCACCCTGAACCCTTCAAGAGAGTCACTGTTCAGCATAACGTGCACTAGTTAACACCCTCATGTCTTCCTGTGGGAAATGCAAATCTGCTCTTAAAAGATAATGTTGGCAATACTTGCCTCAATTAATCTGGTTCTGCATATTATAAATTTGTACATGTGCCTGTAACAGAAAGACCTAACAGCAAGTACTTAATGCGCTTACAAAATGGTTTTCTAAATTTTGTACATTGTTAACATATTAGTTACTGTAACTCCCTGTGAATCTGTATCTGTGGTTGTGACCTGGATGAGTGAAATAATGGGGGAAGTCTGATACCCTGTTACAGCTAGAATGGAAAATGAAAGCTAAGTGGTGTCATGTGCAAGCCTCACGTTAGTTACATTCAGTAACCCATTGCTGCAGAGAGTATGAGGTAGAAGGGCTCTCCAGAGTCAGTTAGCCTCAAAAAAGTGGCTTCATAAATCCCACAGCTGGTATCTCAAGTCAAACGAGCATGTGTCCCGGTACCACGCTAGATTGGAGGAGAGAATTTCAGTGCAATTTGGCAGGATCAGGGACACATACAGAGTTGCTCTGCACGGGTAGATAAAGAGGGTGGTCATGTGGGCAAGTTCCTATAAAGACTCTCATTTGAATCAAAGTTATTTCAGTTACTTGGAAACAAGAGCTATAGTTCCAAAGCATGAGCTTAAACTTTCAGTTAAGAAGGAAGGCTTTTCTTATCAGCCGTATCTGAAGGAATTAGCTTGGTCCTGGCTTCTTGGACCCTCAAATCACTATTGTAATTCTAAGCAACAGACAAACAGAGAGCAGAGAAGATAAAATGCTGCAGTTGTTTCAGCCAGAATTTCATTACAGTTCTCCTCTGACTCCTTTACGCACAGGTATTCTCTATATATCCTTTTACTGTTATTTAAACAAAAGCTTTTTACAACCAGCGAAAGTAACTTTTAGTTCCACAGTCAGTGCAAACTATGCAGTAAGTTCCTAGCTGACCTGAGCAATGGGGAAAAACACCCAATGAAGGTCACTGTTTTCCAGTCTCTGGGGGGACAGACTAACCTCGGCAGGTGCTGCTATAGCATCTCTACGAGGGGAGACTTGAACACTGGATCAGTTGGCAATCCTCCATAATTTCATCTCCAGATCCACTGTCAGTGTTCATACTCATGTTATCAAAATCTTTAGCCCTAGTCTCTAGTTGCTGCACTGTCTTCCTCCAGCTACCTGCAGCTCTGTGGAGCACGTTCCTCCGTCCCCATCCACTTCCTCTTGTTAACCTTGTCATGAAAATCTCTCTCAAAACCAACCTTTCTCTCTTCCTTGCTGCTACCTGAACTAAAACAGTCTTTCCTCAAACACAAATACAATCTTTGACAACAAACAGAGGGAGAGTTATTACTGCTGACCACATATTTTAATCTCTTATAGCAATGTCCTTTGTAATCCTGATCAAGAGGTAGATGCAGCCTCTCCCGAGTGGGTCCCTTGCAAAAGGGACTACAAATCCTCAAGCTTTGTATTTTCCACCTCACAATCTAAAGCAATAGCAATGCTTACTAGCATCTAGTTATTTGGATGACAGCCTGTTTGATCAAATCAGGATTTAAAATTTAAGATCAAAGAAGCATCTCTCATATCATGGAGATTTATTCTTTTGCGAGGCTGTGTACATTGTTAGAAGGCAGTTCTTCAGCCATCAGCCCACAATGTCAGACTGGTTTTAGCATAATCTGAGGGTCTTTTCTTGAACTCATTGGCAGCAGCACCACTAGAGTTAAAGTGTTTTAGTTCTTTGTTTTAGCTTTAACATCTTTTTGCTGATTTCTGAGTATCTCGTTTTACAATAACCTCCTTCAGGCAAAAGAGTCCAGAGCAAAATTTTATCTTCAGAGAGCATAACAAAAGAAATCGGCTTTAGTTACCAAAAGATCATCAAGTAGTAGTAGGTTAAGACATTGAATTTTTTTGATGAAACCAGAAAAACTGAAGCATAGACTAAGACTTTGTGCCACCTGGTTATATTGTGGAGTATGAGGAAGCGGGATGAGAGGGAAAAGAGCAAGCAAATACTTAACATCAGAGTAGCAAGTGTCCTGATCGTACAAGTCATCTATCATAAGCTTCTGGCAGCTTTGAAGACAGAGGTCTCCACACCTCTAGGAACAAGGGCAGGGAGCTCAGGTAGGGGGAGGTCAGGACCTGCTGGGATCCCCATTGATTTTCAGGATGGGACTAGGGCCCTGCAGGGCAGCGCTGACACACGCCCTCTAATCACTCACACACCCTGGGCCTGCGTGCCAGGCTGGCCTCTCTGCTTGAAAAGGGAGCATGGCTTTGTTGGGACTAGCCAATGAAAGAACCTTAGTGATGCCAAAGGGAGAAAGTAGGAAACAGGATGGGCCGGGAGGCATCAGCACCCTGAACATAGACTCTAAACAGCTTTGTGCCATAATTTCTCTGAAGGATGTGGCACACTGTAGAGCTGATGCTTAGCAGTATGGGAACACATAACCACTCTCTAGGGCTTACCTGATTTGCTTTAGTCCTCCACATACTTTATTAAAGGTTCTAATGTTAGGTGCAACTAACTTTTTGGAACATCTGCTTAATCATCAATACCTATCATAAACTTGTAATATCATTTTGGTTTGGGGAGCTGAGGCATATTTCTGATTTATTACATGACTTACATGTAAGCTTTTGAGAACCAGATGAGGCTGCTAGGAAGGGTTGTTTGCTGGGGAGTAAAATGAGCAGATAAGCTTTGCGATTCATCACTGTACCCCACTCTTCTCACAGTAAAATTACTAGCTCATTTTCTCTTAATCAACTGGCTGATCCTCAAATTGTTAACAAACCAAAAATAAAGTGTCCTTATATGCCTTCGACAGTGGTATGCATGTTAGCTTAAATGATGGCATTAGACATTTAGTATCCCAACCACACCACCACCCCCCCCCCTTTTTTTTAAAGGAAAAGCAGCTGTTCATTGCCCCAAAGGCCGTATAGAAGTAATAATACCACGTGCAGACTGCACTGCATTTTCTTCTGAGCAAAACCAGTTGCCCATGTCAGAGCTTAATGTCTATTATCCTTGTTTTGCCCGTAACCCTGTTCTCTCCCTGATGGGTTTTGGGGGAGGAGGGGTAGAAGAGGGAGCAAAGGTTTGTGTTGGCAAGAAAAGCAGCAACTGTGCCACGCATTCACACTTCACGTATAAGGACACACATAAGCTTATGGGAACTTGACCAGCGCAATGCAAGGCGTTCATCCCTTCACCTGCATTCCTGAGCTCAAGACCACCACAGCTCTTAGACTTCTGGCTGAAGGACTAGCCTGGCAAACACTTTGCGTAACCTTGCCAGGTAGGAGCAGTTCCGCAGGACTTGCAAGATCAGGTCCTCATTGCTGGAGGTGTGGATTTAAATAACGAAAAGTCATGTGACCCTTTTGAGGAAAGCTCACCTGCCAAACTCCCAAGGAATAGTGAAGTGAGGCATTTAAAATGCTTCCATTATTTTTCACCACGTGTAGTAAAAATGTTTACTTAGGCTGAAAAAAGTCTGAGCTATGATTTATGAGTTTCATTCGAAGTAGTCCTCAGATTCGTCTATAGTTCCCAGCTTTCCAAATGCAGTTGCGTGTGTACTTTACAATGGTGAGCTTTTTAATCACACTGCTTCTGTGTGCACTAAGAGCATGACTGTGTTATGGACAGACAATAATCAATTAGCGAAACAGTATCTTGTGACTGAGAATATGAAGTGGGCTTTGCGGGATGTGACAACAGCTCTTTTAACTGGCTCGTTTCTGTATGTCTTTTAAATATCCAAAAATATCAAAGGTCTTTCATTAGAGCTTCAAACTCTCTCAAATCCAGGCAGACCACTGGATACCTCAGAAGACTGTGAACTGATGTGAGCTGGCAGCAAGTGGCGAGTTGCCAGAATGTAGAACAACTGACTGTTTTCAAAGCTTTGAAAATATTTGAAAAGGAAGGACAGAGAGAGGAGTGTTGCAGTTCTCTTCAGGACTGCTCAAATACAGCTCTTCCAAGTGTCAGCTGTGGGAGCCTGAAAGTCTTAGCGAGAGTTAAAACACAATCTGCCAGGTTTTTTTCCCTGCTCTCTTAGCTTGGCAGCAATGAATTTTCAGTCTCTTCATGTTGTATCTCGCTATAAAGAGGAAAATTTAAACAGGAGAAGGAATGTGCTTTGAATTATGGGAAATGAAAGTGGGAATGCCAGCTTATTCTGGGATCCCAACGCTTTCTTGGCACAGCGATCCCAAGTTTTTATCCAGTCTTGTAATTTAGTCAAACGGAGAAACTTTCATGTTAGAGCTGTGTTTTTAAACAAACATCCCATTCACAAAATCTAGACTTTTTACTGGTTTCCAGTTTCCCGGAAACACCAAAGGGAGGTTCCACAAAAAGGCAAATGCAAATGCCAGTGCCTGTCTCCCTGTAATAAGCTTTTGTCTAACTAAATGTTTCTTGTCACAAAATAAATAAAATTCCCCATATACTGCCCTTTTATGCTTAACTGTTAAGAAGTTTTAAGTATGTATCGATAAAACCTGCATTCTATGTAAGCAAGGATGTAACAAGGTAAGAAGGAGTGCAGAAATGGCCTCAGTTGTGTGGAAGCACGAACTGGAGCCTGTTGTTTGATCCTCAGAACAAGGATTAGTAGCCCAAGAAAAAGCTGAAAACTCTCTTTTGTAATAAAAAGCTAAAACTAGAAAGGGGGAAAAATGACTGTAGCCGAATTGGTAACTACAGAAAAATCTATTTTTCAAGCCAACCTTAAGAAGCCAGGCTGTAACTCTGTGATAAATGCTGGCATGAAGTGAAGTGGGTGTCTCTTGACTTACAAATCTTTTGGGCCCTGGGCCATTTTATCTAAGGTTAGTCAATGACCAGGTTCTTTCCAAGCTCGTATGTTGAGTATTCAAAATGAGAATGTAGTTCTGCATCTTCATCTCCAACCTAAAACTGAAGGGGATGGCAACAGTATCCATGCCAAGCTCTCTTGTGTGCTCAGAACTGTGGCAAGGCAGTGCTGGCTCCCACATTTTGTTTCTTTCCCAGAGTTGTTCTTTCATCAAGGTTAGATCTTGACTGCTCTTAGGTCGTCAGCTGGCTCTGATCATCAAAACCACCTTGTCTTTCATCTCTTGTACATCTGGAGAGGCAATTGTAACTATTTTCTCAGATGTAGATTTCATCACGATAATCCATGCCATTGTGTGTAGATTGCAATAACCCACATGAAAACTGCTCCTGAAGACCACACACGAATGCAGAAAGAAGCTGAATGACAATCTTAGCTCCAGGGAGCATCTTCTAATAGACTTCTAAAAATGCATTAGATTCTTATCTTGTGTGGTGCCTCAGCAGCCGTGGAAGTCAGAAGAGACGTTTGTGCCAGTAGCTTAAAGACTTAAACATACTGCAGTCAGGGTGTAAGGAAACAAGCTCATGTGCTAAAAGTAATGAGTCTGTTCTGTTGATTTCAGTGTAATTTATACAGTTCCTCTAATGCTGAGGGAATAAAACTGATTTTAGTTACTGAGGGGAAAGCCAAGTTACGTACAGGTATTTGAAATATTACATAATCACATATTATAGCTGTTTGCATATCAGACATCCAAACTTGGGGAAAATCTACCAGTGCATAAGGTCTCCAAAGAACAGACAGTTGCATTTGCTTTGCGACCTCTGTGCACCTGGTCAGGGAACAAATGGTATGGATATAGAACCACCCGGGGAGGAGATCAGATATCATGAACTGAGTTGTTTATTCCGTCTAGAAAGGGAGGATTAATAACAATCTTCAGTTACATGGGGAGAAAAAGTCATAGCACAGAAGGAAGAAATCTGCTCTGCGAGTCTGCAGTAGATGGGAAGAGACGATCTAGGGTTATGTTTTAAATGGTAGAAGCTTTCTAGTAAGTAAGGGTAGTAAAGCACTGTGTGGAACTGTGGGTTGTTATGCAACTCTCATCATCAGAGACCTTTGAAAACAGGTTGGAGGGGACTAGTACAGGTGTGGCTGGTGCTGCCCTGGATCTAAGGAACAGGGCACTCATCTCAGGCCCCTGACAAACCTATTTTTCCCCTGTATTTATGAGCAATTGGTTTGGTTTGTAAGTCGTGCAAGGCACAAATTGGAAGGAAGGAAAAAAAAATTACAAGTGGGCGTGAAAACACATTTTTAAATCAAGTCACAAAACAATTAAAACAGCACAAGATCTTTCCAAAGCAAGTACCCTTGTTTTGGCTTAACTCCTCCAACTTCACCATCTGGAATTAAGCCCCCAGAGGAACGTAGGAAACCACACAGAAACTGCAGTAGTAAGCAGCATCTCAAATATGGGCACGCAGGTATCTCAGGGCTCACCCCCCAACAGGGATTCCAAGCATCTGCCCCTCAGGTATGCCAGCACGCACAGGGCATGCTGTATAGCATGGGAGCTGTGTCTCTGTGCTGCCTCCCATTTCTCAGTGGCTAAGAATAGTAGCCAAAAATTTAGTTCACTACAGCACGCCAGCCTAGGTGTGGCAGAGGCATGAAAAAAACAAAGGAAGAATCTGTATAGGCACATAAAGGCTACCATAGTGAGACCAGCGAAGGGGCTGAAAGCTGTGTTTTATCATCTGGACATGTGGGAGCAACAGTCAGAGTAATCCAGAGTCATCCACCCTTGTCTCGGCATTGTCCCTATTCTCCTCTTTGTATGACATTCACCTTCCACTTTTGGAGAAAGACATTTAAGAAAACTGCATTTCATCCAAAATTCTGTTTTCATCAGAACAGGGAGACCAACAGGATTTACTATGTGAGTTCAAGGGATAATGGAAAACAGAGCTGTGTAAAATAGGCTTTCTGAGGATGCTGCAGCCCACGTTTTATCTTTTCTGTTGGGTCCTCTGCCCACATGCTAAACAGGACCATTTCTGTTCCTATTTTCTAATGTTACAGTCCCAACATGATGAAACTCTGAAATCTTTAGTTTGCCAGTGGTTTTTGCATTGAGTCCTCCCTTTTTTATAGCATGGGGTAAGGAAAGCCAAGAGAATCTCTTCCACTGCTTCTAGTTCTCAGTGAGGGTAGCGGATTAATTATTACTTAACAGCAAATTACTTAACTCTGCCAACAGCTGTGGTGAAACCATCACAGGTAACCGACTAGTGTCAGAAAGTCATCAAGCCAAGAAATCTGTGCTATATCCAGGTCTGAAGCCAGATGGACAAAGATCTCAGAAACTGGAAGATAATGATGACATCGACCTCTTGATAATCTTCCCTAAACTGCAGGTTGATAACACCAAGTGTGTCTTGAAGAATGGTTCAGCCACCAACACTTGCTTCTCTGCTGTGCTCACACAGAGGCACACTGCACTACAGAGCTTGATCAGAACGGTGTGAGCAGGTAGCTATTGCTCTCAGATAGCTGATTTCAATCAGCAGCCAGTATCATCATTACCATTTGACACATGATGTAGCTGAAGTACAGAGAAGAAAATCATCCCTCAAATTACTACACCATTTATCTGGAAATCAAAAACGCATCTGAGCACCAGTTATGCACCTGGTAATACTATCCACCTTACCTTGCCAGCCTTTGCTCAACACACCTAACCTAGTATGATAACTGGCTGAGATGAAGAAAAAAAGAGACTTAGTTCTGTTTTCCTACCCCAACATGTTTTCCAGCGTTGAATCCACAGACATTGGTGAATTACCCGAATGATGCCCTGTGTGGGGTCACAATTTGAAACTATTTTGCTGGTCCAGACTTCACAGGCACACAAGAGAAGTTTCTTGATATACCCAGGCATAGAAGTATCTCACTCGGTGCACACTTACTTGAGCATCCCCAGCGTTTAAGAGTGGAACTCCCATCCCTGCAGCCTTTCTATTATAATTATCCACTGCAATGACTCTCGAAACCTGCAAAGGCAAAAGCTTGGTTTAGTTCAGCTTCCTTGTATTTGTGAAAGATGTGTAACAGTCATGGCGGTGCTCAAGAAATTGAGCAATACTGATCTTAGAGTATGTTAGCATATCAACGACCCAAGGTAATGTCAAACAGGCTGACTTTGGAGGTAATATAGTTCTGTGTGATGGCCTGTCAGTATAAACCACCTGGATCCACCGAACTCTAAATCGAAACTACAGAAATGAGCTTACAGCCGGCAAGGACAAGCGTAGCTGCTGACCTCATCTTGAATCTTCTGGTTATTACAGTGGGAGGGTCCTTTTGTCTCTTAAATACAACCTGTTTCTGAAGTTCGACCTTTTTGGGAATCGTTTCTAACCTAGTTGTACTATGGTGGCATTACAAGCGACTTGAAGAGTTGTGTTCTTCGGTTAGAAGTGCTACATGGTACAATTACATGCAAAGTTTGTATAGGACATTAATCACAAAAAAATAGGAATTCTAGAGCTGTGTGATGAGACATAATAATTCCTATTTACTCACATTTCATATTCCTGAACTCATTTCCTTCACATAATTGTTTTTTTCCACCCGCATTGTAGAGGCATTTAATTTTCGCTCCACTTAATTTTATGCAATTGTTAAAATAGTGCAGTTTTTCATGTCTGGGTAGATTATGCGGTATCCAGTCTTGTTGATGGTTATATAATGTAGCAAGGGGAAATCACTGTGCAGACAAATTTTGCTTTACTGTCTGGCCCTCTGTTCAGGTCAAAAATCAAACTGATTCAAGTGTTTTTGCAATTAGATCATTGCATCACTGAAATGCAAGAACTGATGTCAATAAATTGAAGGGGTTTAGCACTAGTTGATTTAAAAATGCATGAATTATGAGCCTTCTGGCTTGGATAAGATTTAATGAATTATTAATCCTCATATTTCACAAATTCCATGCTTTTCATTCTCTTCTGTCTGTGTATATATTCGCTAGTCATCATTTTCCCTGTAAATTAAGGATAAATTAGCTGTAAATTAGGTAACAAATTGTAGCCATCCCACATTTTCTTTTCTATTTGACACAGATTATTCGTAGATCTAAATACCAGAGAAGACAATTATATTCATGTAATATGACCTCCTGCAGAATAGTCACAGAGCTTCTCCAGCAGTTTCTAGATTAACCCCTTAACTGCTATTTAAAGCTACAATGAGAAAGCAGTACGTATATTTTAGGAAGAAATATAGCCTTAACTTAACCTGACGCGACAGAAAAGACACAGCATCCTTATGTGAGCTTTTTCCAAAGCATTGCTAATGCACTGAATAAATATACTATCCGAATGAAGAGACAGCTGAATGCAGTGCAAAAGGACCCCATTGTAAGCCATAGAGCCCAGCTAACAACAGAGTGTCCTTGTCCTTCTGGGGCCTCCTTTTCATCTGCCTTGAAGTTTTGCTGTGTTTTCCTCAGCCACCACGCTTGCAGCAGGGCAGCAGTGCTGCTGGTAGGGAGACGAGCAAATCTTTAAGGTGTGTTGTGAGGTTCAGAGCCTCAGTTCACCTTGGGCATGAATGCAATCTCTCTTTTGAATCTGTTTTGGACAACAGGGTTAAAATTCTCTCTCATGGGTGTCTTGGCTTCAGGAAAGCACGTTAAATCCATATATTTAAACAACAGACCCACACAGTGTTTGGTTTCTGGTGGTATTATATTTATTACAAACTACCAACAACCCTGGCTTGGGAAGAAGCTGTTCTGCAAAGGGCAAACCACCCCAGCGTCTGGGCAGGTGTGGTCCTGCTCTTGCCTCTCCCATTAGTTTCCACGGGAAAGCTTGCTTTGTTTCTTAGTGTATATAAACACCGTGCACCCTAAGTGCTAAACACATAGGAAATCCTGAAACTATACTACAGTTTTCATGTGTGCAACATTTTATCCGAGCAATAATAGAAATGTCTCACTAATAAGGAGCTCTGATGTGTTACATCACCGATTAACCCTCTAAGTTAACTGCATACCTTTTCTCCTCTAGCCACATTTACAGCTTGCTTACAGGTGTAAACTCAAGGCACGGCTCAAGCAATTGCTACTTAGGCAGGCCAGAGAAAAATAACATCTCGTAATAACCACGTGACTATAAATCATGGTGTTAGGCATCATCATAACTGCTCACGCATCTTGTTCTGAAGTTAAAGAAGAGAAAACTTGGACATAGAATTAATCAGAAGCAATTTTGCATATATGCAAGCCCAGAGTTTTAAGGTTTTAGTGGAGAGATTGAGCTTTTTGATAATGCCATGCTTATACGTTGTTCTTAGGAATAATTCTATTCGTGCCTTTTCTCATTCATTCAAATTTTCATTCATTCTTGAAATGTAAGGGGAAAAATCCCTTCACTTTAGGAGCTTTTTCACTTGTTGGAAGTTCAGGATTTAGACATCTTTGCCAGTGGCATGAGTTTCAGAGGGATGAAGCAACTGCACACAGCACATAATAAGTAGCAAATTAAGCCAGAAGTGAAGTCAACTACTGTACCCAGGCGATAGGAGCAGGACAGTGCAAGCAGAAAGTACAATTTACCAAACTAGAGTTTGGCACGACATATAAATTCACCTCCTGCCTAGAAAGTGCTACAGGGGCTTCTTGTCTGGGAGCAATTTAGACCTCTGTGTCATCTGGCGGTGGCAGAAGGGTGCCAGCAGGATGGAGGCTGTAGCAGCACTCCAGGAACAACCCAGCGAGCCATCAGTACCATTCTGGGTATCCGACTTCTGCTTTGTTGAGTCTCATCCTGATAACCACTCAAGCACAAGCCAGCAGAGGTCATGATCTGGGGAGGTGTATTTCTGCTGAGGAAAAAACCTCTGAGGAGATATATTTCTATCCCAGCTGACCCCAGAGGGGAAACAACCCATCTGACATCCCACCTTTCGGTCATTTAAGAGCCATGAATACTCTAATGCAACATCCACACCCCCAACCCCCACTCCACACCCCACCCCACCCCCCTTACTTTTTCTACTGGGAATCTTGCCCAGCTTTGCAGAAGATTGTACTCCCTAGAAGTGGGTGTATTTGTCCAGTCATTCATCTGAGTTCCTTTGCATTCACAAACTCCCCAGACATGGGTGCTATATAAAATAAGGTATGAAGCTCTACAACTGGCTAAAAGTAAAGAAGGATTTCTCCATGAAAGAAAATGACATAACTAAAAATACTTCTGTTGCCACAGAAATGTTCATCATGCTCATGACAATGCTTTCCACGGTCTTTCGGTATTCCCTTATTGATAGTGGTGACAAGAAATATGCCAAACTTGCCCATAAAATATAACAAAAAAATTCTCAAATTCTCTTTCAGTACCTGGTTTCCAATTTGTGCCCCATATGTGGCAAGAAATAAATGTACATACATTGCTTGCATCTGAAAAAGTGAAATGGTGGTGGACTGAATTACAACTTGAATGCATACTGGAGGGATGAGATGCTGATCCGTTTGCACAGTAATGTGCTATATTTAAGTCATGCATCGTGGCGTCTTCGAAGAGGCCAGTCATAATTATGATGGATTGGACTGCAGAGTCAGTCCTAGATGCAGTAATTGTTTCACAGATGCTGCTGATGTGACTTGAATTTCTAATGAATTATAGCTGAAGAAAAATATGGGGAGCTTCTAATGATCTGGATAAAATACCGTTATGGGAAAGACAAAAAAGGCTAACTGCTGCGCTTAGGGAAAGGCAGATTTACTTTGGGAGGCAGACAATTCACCCCACAACAATTATAAAGGAGAGCACAGAGACTTTGTCAGGTGCAACTAGGTCTGCTTAGTAGCAGCATCAAGAATGTCTTCATGGTGTCCGAGTTAAAGCCAGTAAAAAAAGGTGTCACTGCCATTTGTCTTTTTCCAGTTTTAAATTACAAATAATCGCTGTGATTTCTAGCTGCCTGAGAAGGATTTGTACCGAGGTGTGACTCAAGAGTTGTGAATAACTGAATGCAGACAGAGAGAGAAAGGATAATGCAAAGTCACCACAGTTCTAGATGGATTTCAAAGAACGCAAATCTGGCACTTTTAGTTGATTGATTAACTTTGTATTTTATACAATCAAATGATTCCCATATCCTTTGCAATGTCTATCACCAGTGCCTTTTACACGGGAGGTGATCAGAATTTGGGGCAACTGGTTGACTCATACCAAGAGGTGTTCGAGAATACTGTGAATAATAATCCATGTCACACAGTGAAGATAATCCCGCAGTTTTTGAGGACAGCATGAACCTAAGATTCTTTTCTGAAGCACAGATGTGCTCCTTTGAGGGGTCTGCAAGCTAAGTTTAGAGAAATCAGGCAGCCCCCACTTCTGAACAAGAAGTGTCAGTGACTTACCTGTCAGTAAGGAGTTGAGAAGAAAGATGGCCTGGGAACTCTCGGAAGGAATTTAGTTGCAACCCACACAGTAAACCAGAACACAAGCAGAAAGGTAGACTTTGAGGCCCAGAGGAAGTTTCTCACAGCTCAATCACACAGAGTAAGACTTTTTTTAAAGAAATAAATATTTTAGAAGCAGCTTGACTGCACAGTGTTAATTACTATGGTGCCTTCTATTTCATTTCATACTTGCAAAATACAGCAGCCTACACACTCATGTCTGAGTTGCGGCTCAGCTGCAATTTCTAGGTGAAAGGTATGAAGGTGAAGAATGGTTTTCAAATTAGGCTGACATTCTATTTTTGAGACACTCTGGGGGCATCATTCTGCTGTCCGGCCTAGAATGACACATCACAGGAATCCTTTTCATGCTGCTCTCTGTTGAGCATGGAATATCGTCTCTCTGGGAAAGCTGCAAAGGCTCGTGTCTTGTGGTGGTTTAAAGCTAGGTTGGGAAATACACTGAAATATATCTAGAAGGGAGGAAGCCTACCTCACCTTGTCAGGAAAATAGGTGAAGTGGACAAACATTCTTTTCCATCTCCCTATTCATAGCTTTTCCTTCAAAATCTGGTTTTGTACTGTTCTGTTACTTGCAGAGAGAACTTCTCTAGTTTTGTTACACAAAACATAAACTGAACATAGAGAGGAAAGAAAAGAAGAAAACTTCAGGAGGTCAAAAGTAAATCTCAACTTGGGATAAGGAGGAAGTAGATACAAGTCATCATACAGGTGCTTGGCAGTCAAAATGTATGTTTGAATTTTCCTGCTACTGAAGCAGATACTGCAAGCAGAGAGGATTCTGCTGGATGTATAGAGTCTCATGAATTAATATTACTTTTAAAAGTATTTTAGAATCATATTACTCCACTGAGTAAGGCAATACTGCACTTAAAACTGTATAAATTAGATGTTCCTTAGCATAAAAAAATATATAAAAAAATCAGTGTAGGATAAATACATAAGCAGAGCAATGTGACAAATTTTTCAGTATACCAGTTCTTCTCCTGACTTTGCAGTCCAACCAGGCATGGCCTGGTAATGGAGAACCCTTCAGATTCCCTGTTACGCAAACTAAAAATAAAAGCTTCAGGAAAAAGGCATATGCATGTGTCCAAATCTTCTCTGTGCAGTCGCACATCTGTAAGACCCTCTGTCAGTCTGTCTTCTGTCATTTGTGACTGGTTGAGAACCATAAAGCCAACAAAGAATAAATTACAAGCAGAGTCAAACAAGACTTTAACTTGGGTTTGTGAATCCTGGGAAGATCCATCTGAACAGGATTAGCTTGTCATTATATGGATTGTTTTCACTGCACATTGTCAGTTCTTTTATCCAACGAAAAATTGCATTTTATAAATAAAGTATAGAGAGCATATGAGAAAATGAGGTATTCCCTCCAAACAAAGGAGAAAAAAATCCTAGCTCCACAGCTGTGGGGCTCAGATCAAAACCCAAATGCATAGTTTAAGCCAGGCTTGATGTCTATATGTAAATTTGCACGGATATTAATACCTGAAAAAATACCACTTCCATCAAACCTTTCAGAAATACCTTGATTTGTTTCTGTCAACATTACCAAGATGTTCATGAACCATAAGAGTTCCTATGGAGGTGTAGCTTTGTCTCACATGTATACTGTGCCACTTGCACGGTCTTTAGGAATGCCAGTTTAAAAGACCTCGTCAGACAGCTGAAGACAGAAAAAAGGAGGTTTTCCTCTCTAATTGGCAAGCTTGGTGGCAATAATCCTTCAAGTCACACAAAAGAGGTTTGGCATACTTAATCAAATAACAGGATTAGCACCAACTCTGGGAAGCATGGTTTTGCCCCGACTTTCAGTCCTACCAAGGAGAAAAAGTGAGGACAGAGTAGTCTCTGCAAATCATTCAAAAGTAGAGAAAGCTTTTTTGACCATTAGGGGAGATTTTTTTGGTTAAATGTCTGCTCATGTGTTAAATGGAGGTGAGGAGCTACTCTGTATTTTCACTCTATTTTCATCTTGAAGAACAAGTCTTCAAGAAAAAGGAAGGCACGGGGGCGTGAAATGTAACAGGATAGTGGAACAACCCGCAGGTGCACCACGAACTCATGTTGTGTGTGGGAGCTGGTCAGGACAAAGGAACTGTTGGTAATTGGCTGTCCACTCGTGGAAATTCAAGTTGACTTAGATTCTCTCCCATTTCTCTTATCTTTCAGATACGTTCAGAGGGTAGCCTTGTGGATGGCCCCGGAGCAGGCCAGATGGAACAGGACAGAACCAACCATGTTGACGGCAATAGATTGAGTCCATTTCTAATACCACAATCTTCTCACATTTGCCAAGCAGAGCCTTCTGCAGTGAAGCTACAGAATGGAAGTCCAGCAACAGAGAAGCCTGAAGTTGAAGTAAATGGAGACCACAAGCGGCTATTCATTAAAAGCAACTATGGAGTGTCCCACCTGAAGAGAAGTCCGAACAACCGTGCTAGCCCTGACCTTTTACAAGAAAAGAAAGTATATTCCAAATATATGCAAAATGGTGGGATAAAACGCACTTTTAGTGAGCCCTCTCTGTATGGACTTCATGAGAGCAAGAAAGTGAAACAAGACAAAGAGGTAAATGGAGAAAAAGCCGAGCCAGAAGTTAATAGTGAAAAACCAAGCATCTCCAATTGCTACAGTGAGAAGAAACCTGAGAGTTTTACAGGACAAGAAAATGAAATTTCAGATTTGATACAGTCTACAAGATACAACAGTGGTGGTTCAGAAAACCCTCGTGACCTCCTGATTCAGGATGAGCAGGAGCGAGAAAGCGTTCATTGCCACAACAGGAACACTGTCTTACTACTTAAGAACAAGGCAGTGCCAATGCCTAATGGTGCTACAGTTTCTGCCTCTTCCATGGAAAGCATGCATGGTGAACTCCTGGAGAAAACACTGTCTCAATATTATCCAGAACATGTTTCCATAGCAATGCAGAAGAACACATCTCATATCGATACCATTACCAGTCAGGCTACTAATGAGTTGTCCTATGAGACAACGCATTCATCCCATACCTCAGGGCAGATCACTTCCCCACAGACCTCAAACTCTGAGCTGCCTCAAGTGCCAGCTGTAGTGGTTGCTGAGGTCTACAACACAGAAGACTCCAGTACACCACCTGTATTGCCAGGTAGCTGTTCGCTTCAGAAATCAGAAGTACAGCTACAGCAACAGATTCCAGGCTATGATCCACACCAGTTACCTGTAGGAAACAGTACTGTTCATGGAAGCATAGGGCAGGTTCCCAACCAAGACCTCTCTCTAAGTTCCAGCAGTAACCTGCAAGCTCAGAGTGCCGCTCTGGAAAGGTTTTCTGAGCAAGCAGAAGAAAATGGTGCTTTCTTTAAACAGAACTCAACGTTTCACAAAGATTCCTCCTCTCCTCCTGCTTCAGAAATGAACAGTGCACTGTCCGTTGTGGTGCGAGAAGTACACCATTCCTATGACAACAGATGTGATGAAACTCTTCCTCGGGAGATAAAGAATGAAGGGCAACATCAGGGACCAATGAAATCAGAAAGTCCCAGCCTCAGCCAACAACAACATCACCCTCAGCAGAGACTTCCGCAGCAGGCACAAACGTCCAAACAAGATGTCAGTGAAAGCAACCCGCAAGCTGCTGTGGCCGCCTCAATTCAGCAGCACCCAGAAGAAATGACGCCAGCGCCAGAGCCTCCGCTCCAAAACCTGCAGGTGCGCGGAAGTGAGGGTGAGTTGCAGCAACACTATCAGCATTTCCCAGGACAGAGAGAACCTGAGATTCCTCCCGACAAAGAAAAGGACCAAGTGAAGGAGCCTGTGCAACAGGCTCAACTTTATTCAAAACAAGCCTGGATAGAACTGGTTTCCACCCAGTTCCACCAGGGAGAGCCTCCCCAAAAGTCCAGCGAAGCATTGTTGCGATCAATTCTTCAGTTCCAGGCACACACAGCTGAAACAGCCTATACAAAACAGCATGCTGGAAGTCCTGATGCATTAAAGGGGCCTTCAGGACAGCTGCAGAGCCAGAAGATAATGCAACAGGAACAAATTCCTCCGCTGTACAAAAGCGAGACCTCCCAGCTGCAGCCACATCCCACAGCTGACCAGCAACTGCCGTTCCAGAAACACTCACCGCAGCCACAGCTCACAAAGGTAGATTCCCTACTCAAGTGCCAAGTGCAGCAACACCCTCCGCAGCAGCTCCATTTCCAGCAAAGACCAGAACAACAAGCCGAACAGCCTTTAGGGGCCCCCTTGAAACAGCAGCACTTGAATATCCAGCCAGGGGAAAATGAGCAATTCCTGCATTCACACATTTTGCAACAGATGCTTCAAAAACAGGCACAGCAGATGCAACTGCCATGCAGTCCACGGCTAACCTCAAACCAGCAACAGACTCTGCAGATGAAAAATAAAGACCTGCCCCAAATCATTTCCCACTCCCAAAGCAATGCTGAGCAGCCGCTGAACAGGACATCCTTCAATCAGCTGAAAGTAGATGAATGTTTTCAAACTGGGAATAAGTACATGAAATCAACTGCATTCCCACTGCATAACCCTCAGCTAGGCCTAGAGCAGGTACAGAGCACAAACAACAAAGCTCAGAAAGCAAACGCTGGTCTGCAGCATCCCTGCCCAAACAACATGCACTTGATTTCTGAGAAGAAGGAAAATGCCGCAAATAGTGAATGCTTTGGAGCCAGCAAGATGCAGGATTTGCCACATGTGCAGTATTTTTCAAATAACTTGACCGCAAAGCAAGATGTGAATCACTGTTTTCAGGAACAAGAGCAACAGACACAACAAGCTTCAGTTATACAGCTACCACCACTCCAGCACACACAGTGCTACGGTGGTAGTCTGAACCAAGATCTCCCGAGCCAGCAAGCCACACAAATTCCTCAGCGGTACTTACCACACAGCCAGCAAACTGCCCCACACTCCCAAGACCAGAGAGGCTGTCATTTGCAGTCCCAGATCCCAAAGGATTTTCAAAAGCATGCTGCTCTAAGATGGCATCTCTTGCAAAAACAAGAGCAACAAGCATACCAGCAACCCAAAACCGAGACTGGTTCCAGTGCAGCGCGCAAGCCTATAAAAATCGAGGCTGGCACAAAGTCTAATGTCTGTATGCGTCCATCAGCTGGACAGCTGGAAAACAGAATGTGGAAAAAACCAATTAAACAAGAGAATCAGCACTTTGGCTGTGAGAACATGCAACAAAAGAGCATTATCGAGACAATGGAACAGCAGCTAAAACAAATACAGGTCAAATCACTGTTTGATCACAAGACTTTTACTGTCAAATCACCTAAACATGTGAAGGTTGAAACAGCAGGCCCTATTACCATCCTATCAAGAAATACCAGTGCTGCAGATTTTGACGCTCAGACCCCAATATTAGATCAACAAGCAAACTTGTCTGCTGAGAAAACCCCGACCAAAAGAACAGCTGGAACTGTTCTCAATAATTTTTTAGACTCACCTTCCAAGTTATTGGACACGCCTGTAAAAAATTTATTGGACACACCTGCCAAAACCCAGTATGATTTCCCTTCTTGCAGCTGTGTTGGTAAGTGCTGAGATGTACTAAAAGCCTACTAATTCACAGGAAGAAAATGAGCCGTCGAGTTTGGATCATGGGGTTAGTTGGATGTTTTTGTTGGAGGATTTTCTGGGTTGTTTTCTTAAAACAGTAATTAGTAAAGGCTTATAAAATTGCAGTTTGATACACTTATGCCTACTCCACTTATCCAGCCCTACACATGGACCCCTTCTTGATATTTCATAAAGCAATTACCTATTTGCTTTTTCAGTCAGAATGCTTATGGCCAGTAACGTAGCCCCTCACTTTCATTCTCCTTGAGCAGCAGACACACAACGACAACATGCTGATAAAAAGTAGGTCATAACTTCATAATCTAATTTATTCATCAAGGTTAGATATAGCATTTATAAAATATGTCCTGGGTCCAAAACTTGAGATCCTTATTCTATTTTTAGCTCTACCAGGGAAATTGATTAAGTTTCCCTCAGTAAAGCCTAAACAAATAAGGGATGACAGATTATTCCTCACTTGTTGCAAGAGCTTATCCTCCCTTTCACGCACTTGTCTCTTGCAAGGCTAAAATGTTCAACACTTTCTTAGAGAAGCTACTCAAGCAGCATCAAAAAGGGAGCAAGGGGGTCCCTCAGTATTTCTTCATGGCATACCTGATCTCCAAAAGCTGGAAGAATAGAGCAGGGGGGACTAAAATAGAGTGCCAGGCATGGCCTCCTAGCCCCAGCTTCCATACAGCACTGACACTGCACAGAGCCAGGTCTAACAGGCACTTTCAGATGCTACTGGATAAACTCCTCAGGCTGAAACAAAAGGTTCAGCACCAAAAATAAAAAAAAAAAAAAATTAAAAAAAGAAGTCCTTGTTATAGTTTTGTTTACTGGGCTTTTGTACCAACTATAAAAGGAAGTTGAACCAGTGCTCCTCCAAAACTGCAAAATGGACCTCTTTGCCTTTCTGAATGCCTGGGGCTATGTCTCAGAGATGGTGTAGGAAACAAAAAACAGGATGTAGTGGATTTCCAAAGCTCCCAGGAAGAAAACTGGAAGCCAGTTTCTTGCAGTTCCATGTTGGTTCATAAGAAACAACCTGCAAACTGTAGTTTTTTTTAAAACACTGATGTTGTTTGGGGTTTTTTTCTTGAGACCGTTTCTCCAATGTAGTTGGTATAAATTTTTCGGGCAATCATTTCATTATTCTCACTCTTACTTTAGCCAGTACTGTAATGGCTATTGAAAGAGCTTATTCTCCACTTGTATCTTAATTTTTCAGTCTTAGCAGACCCTCTAGGAAATAAAGGAGCATAAAATTTAGTTCCTGTCCTCTTGGAAGAACTCAGCGTCACAGCATAATCAATAGGGTTTATTTTTCTTTCCTACCAATACTTGTCCTTAGGAAGACTAAATTAAGCATTTCCCAATTGACAGGTTCAGGTTTATAGCACGCCTTCCCCGTGCTACCAGAGGCTGTATGTCAAGAGCAGCAGCATCTCATCCAGCCTTTGGAGTTAGCACAGCAGAAAGCAAAAAGTCAGCCTTCAGACAAGTCCGCACAGCTCCGCCATCTCCTCCTGAACCAAAGCAGAGCCTGGCCATTTCTTTTGCACTGCTGGAGCCTGCCTCCTGGTATCAAACCAAACAGATAGCATATATTCTGAATGCTGACATGGTCCTACCTACACACAGAAAACTGAGGCCACATTCTTAGCATACAAGCACTTGACTAAGCCTTGTGCAGGATTTCTTTCAGCAAACTTGCTTTATTTCATTTCACAGTCTTGCTGTGAGTGGCAGAAATTCTCTATGTAACCTTACTGGCCACTTTCTCAAGCTGTAGGTTCCTACACTGTAACATGTCTGCTGAAAAACAAGTACTGTACAGCTCACTAGCGTCAATATTTACTGTTGTTATCCCATTTATCCTCCTTTTTAGATACTGGAAGAGGAGGAAGTGGGAGAAGGAGAAACAATTGTTCAGTGATAACAGGAAAACGCCTTTTGAATTTCAGTGTAGAGCCCAGGATGTGAAACAACTGTTTGTGCTAGCAAAAGGCACACAGTCCGTATCACAACTATTTGCAGGATTAGCCACGTGCTTTGCATGTTTTGTACAAATTGCATGGGCATACTTGAGACACAAGCGTTCGAAAACTCTGACCCCAGACCCACACAGCAATATTCTAACAAGCTAGATGTAAGCTTTACAATGTGACTTTTTCCATTACAGAATTAAGCTTCGAAGTAATAACCTTTATTTTGTTTTAAACAGAGCAAATTATTGAAAAAGATGAAGGCCCTTTCTATACCCATCTAGGAGCCGGTCCTAATGTGGCAGCTATTAGAGAAATCATGGAAGAAAGGTAATTAGTGCAAAGGCACAGGGCAGATTAACGTTTATCCTTTTGTGGATGTCAGAACTTTTCCAGCTTTTGCACATAAAGAAATAAACAATTGCAAATCAAGTAATTACTCGTAGGCTTAGCTCCTCCAGTGTTGCCAACATTACGCGCTGTGCTATTCACCAGGGAGTCACAATATTTGACAGAGCTAATAGTCTGCTGGCTGGCACAGGCTGCGCGCTTTGAGGCAGATGCCAGCAAACCCAAGCAGGAACAAGTATTCACCAGTCTGCCAAGCAAGATGGTTGGCAATGGCTGCAAGAGCAGGCATGGACCTGGTGTTCCCTCTGGGTCGGAAAATGCCAAAGTAGAAGAAAGATGAAGAGCAGAATACAAACTCCAAAATTAGCTCCCCCCTCACCAAATTACTAAGTATATAGTACAACCCTGAAGGGCTAACTCGAACATGTCCAGAGGAGTGCCACAAAGTTGTTGGCTAGGATTTCAGCCCAAGAATCTATAAGTAGTTTTGTCTCCCCCCTTCCTCGGAGTATTGCACAAAACCAGCCTTATCTTGATTGTAGACAATCCCTGTACTGTGTTGCATCCCATGATATATTTCTTACATCAGAGCCAACCAAACCAGGAATTTTGAACAGCACGGGATGGATACATGATCTGTGCTATTTAACAATATGTTAGTGCAAAACCCACCAGCGTTTCTAAGGTATTTAAATTTTAAAAAGTCACAGAAGTGACTTCTGCACTGTGAAATCTTCATTACTTGTAGTTTTTTGCATACACAGACATTAATGCACAGACATTAATTCCAGAGGTATCTGGGAATTTAGTTCCCCTCTGAACAAATAAGCAAACAAAAACTCCCCAGTAAGTCAGAGACAGATAGGAATTTGATTTGTTAATACCCTAAAAATCTGGACTCAGGAGCTGCAAAGAAGCTCCCGTTAGCTGCAGAGCCAAAAGCAAATGAGTATTATTGTGGTGGTGCTCCTTAGCTCAGGCGCAGCATTTCTCAGCAAGGCCTGTTGAGCTTGCTCAACACTGTACAACCATGGGCCACTTAGGGGCTACTAAACCGTTTGGATTACCTGTTAAGTCCTCAGGTCCTTTTTGTTTCTTAGTACCTCCTTCCCTGTGACTCCTGTGCAGGGCTTGCCCAATACTTGTTTTCAGCTTTGTGAGCAGCTTGAATGCATGTAAGCTACATAAATCAGCTTCTTCCTGCAAAGAGGGAGTGACCCTCCTGAGAAGCTTCTTAAAATTCGTTATCACCAGAGCTCTCATTGCCTGCATAATTCTTTAGTATTTACAAATAATAAATAAAAGAGGAAGTCATCATGTCATTCATGTCATGATATCAATTATTAGAGACGAAATATTTTTCATTTCTTTACTCTGGCATGTAATTTTTAATCCTTAATATTGACTTCACTTTTTTTTCTTCATTAATTTCATTTCATGTTGACAGAAGGAAATCCTGAGAGATATAGATAACATGCATCTACTCAGCCAGGTTCA
>NW_010412340.1:57348-108314 GCF_000710305.1 Buceros rhinoceros silvestris
TTCAGCAGAGTATAGCAGCAGCCACTTGAACAATGGCTGTTCATATGGTATGAACTGCGTGATTCTCTGACTGAAGAACTCCAGAACTCATCCTTGTTAATTAATTTTGTATCCCTATGTAAAAAAAGCAGATACTTTCCAGCACACGTGTGCAATTGGTAACACTAATCACAACTGAAGCACTTTCAAACTCACTTCCCGTGAATATGGATTGACTTTCGAGGTATCAGCACTGCCAAACAAACCAAGATTTGGATTTAGACTTGAAGTTAATACTTTGGCTATACCAGAACAAATTTTTTGCAGAATCCATGGTGGATACATACGTTTTACCTCTTCCTTCTCCCAGTCCCTACTTCATGCTCAGTGAGTTTTCCTCAGTCTTTAAAGCCAATCAGCTTTGCCCTGAAAGTAAGCATGACAAACATCAGGCACAAATTCCTTTGTGACAGCTGGAAAGATTTGAGACAAAGTCCATTTCATTTCCAGAGCGTAATGTAAAACATATTTCTATAGCGGCATCCACACAGTTGTCCTGCAATCCAGATTAGCAAATTGATAGAAAATGTTAAGATTTAAAATAGGTTTTTTTGATGTGGTTAATTAAAGAAACAAATGTCTACTAACATCCAAGCCTAAGTAGGAAAAAGTGACTTAACAGTTGCCTGCAGAACATGTGTAGTACAACTTGATTTTATTTGTATAATTTCCTGTGACACTGAAATTTCAAAATGAGATCACATCTAAAAGTAAGCATTTTTCATTTCCTTTACAGGACAGCAGTTTAAATATAAATATTTGCTCTTAAGTCACCAAGATTTTAGTGCAAAACCAAGAGGGATGAAAGGTCAAAAGTTCTCAAGGTATCATGAAATGGCTGCATAACAGGAAGGAACTATCTTGATTGTTCTATAAGTAACAGGCAAAGAAGGAGGAGATTGTGATTTAGTCCCCATACTTGGCTATTAAAATAAAAAAAAAAAAGCCAAAAACTAATGCCAATGAGAGTGGCAGAATTCAAGAAATGGTGACGAAGTGCAATTTGCCCAGTCCCCAGAATGCAGCTGAATCAACGTGGTAGCTGGATCTGTAACGTTGCAGACACTGAGGTTTCTAATGCACGGCCTCACCTGAGACCTGGTGTGCTCTAGGACTCCGCAGATGGGCACCCCCCAGCTGCAGCAGCCCGGGAGGAGGCCTGGCCAGAGAACTTGCCTGGAAATGGCTTAACAGGTCTGACGATTTTTATTGATTCAAGATTTGCTTCACTTAGTATTTGCTGCATCTTTCCATCTGATTTATCAGGACGTGGAAAGTGAATCCATTTGCTCTGGGTAACTACTTACATGTGGGGCTAGATTCTGCCTTGATAGCATAATCACCTTGATAAATGCTTCAACAAGAGCCAAGCTTGCCCACCTCGGTCGCAAAAGGACACACACAAATGGCATCATTCGAAGGCACCTTGTAATCCTAATTCAGTATGGAAGTCAGGCAGAAGTAAATAAGTAACAATTTGTGAGCAGCTGATAAAGGAAATAGATATGATACAAATTAATCATGACTTAACTGATTCACACCGTATCTAGGCCAGAAACAAGCACAGAAAATTAATAGTGACTGCTGCATGCCAGCTGTTCCATGACAACTTAATTGTATACCTTTCAGAGCAAGAACTTTAAGTTTAACCCAGAAATTAAAGAAAAATGTAAAATTCCTCCCCAAAATAGACTTCAAGTCCACTTTTCAAAATGCCATCTGTAGCAAAACTCTCTACAGATACATTTAAAAGGTTTGGGAATATTAATGTGATACGTATAATTTTTACTCATTCATGATGTGTTAAAGACATTTGTCTCTCTTAACGTCTCAGTGCACCACTGCAATAAAATCAGCATGATAAACAGCATTGTACATCCCTCCCTGTAATTCATAGGGTTTATTTTTTAAGATAAGACTGGCAAATGTGCTCCATCTTTTCAGTGTTCACAGAGAACCCAATGAATCTGCTTACTGTACATGTTTTTGTTTGTTTAAGATTTGGACAGAAGGGTAAAGCTATAAGGATTGAGAGGGTTGTCTACACTGGGAAAGAAGGCAAAAGTTCTCAAGGATGTCCAATTGCTAAATGGGTAAGTGATGTCCACAAATGTCGAGACTAACCTAGTTCAGTATGATGGTTCATGTAAGCAGACAGCAGGGACATGTCCTTCTGTTAGTTGACACTATGAAACTTACAATAGCTCAACAGCAGCAGTACCACAGGATGCCTGTAGCCTGCTCCCACCCCTGTCTCTCACACTCCATTTACTTGTTGCATGGAGAACAGGAAGAATAAAATTTGTCTTAAAGGTATGAAAACCTCAGAAGGAAAGCAGTTTCGCTTAGATTTAAGATTCACAATACCAGACATTCCCACTGCTGTTCAATTTTGATTTACAAATAAGTCCAGTAAGTGCACCACTGTAACGTTTTTGAAATGCACTCCCCGTTTGAGAGAGGCGTTAGGACACCCTCTTAGCAAACACTGTCATACTTTGGCACAAATTACTGAGTGGTTTGGGTAGGCTGGGGAAAGACAGGATGAGGAAAAACTGGTACATGATTATAGTCTTGATGCATGCCAGACTGCGCCTTTTTTTCAGATACCCACAGTAGCACGAGCACTGCGAAGCAAGGGCACTCTTATTTGAACACATCTACTGCTTTCCTCTCATCACTGCAAGATTTTTATGTAGTAAGGGCAGGTCACAAAACTTGAGTGGCTGATTACAAGTTTAGCTGCTTAAGTTTGGGAGGGAGAGGGAGAGAGCTCCCACGTCCAGTTATTTAGTCTCTTCCTTATCTACCTGCCTTTCCCCACATGGCTCCTGCCCTAAGTGCAGGTGTCAACCATCCAGCTCTGTGCAGGGAGGCATCTTTTGCTCACTAATCAAACTGGGCCACTTGTACCATAGGGGAAATTCAGGAGAAGATTCCTGCTTTGATTCAGAGCATGGGGGATACTTTTACAAAGCTTTTTCCACAACCATGCCATCAGTCAAACTTAGCCTCTTAAGAGTCAGCTTCATCAAACCGAAAGGGTAGCCCTGGTCCATATCGCTAAATGAGAAAAATGGACCAAATTTCCAGAAACAAGGAGGAAGACAGAAGTAGAAGTAACCTCCACACACGCACTCTAATGCTGGGGTTTCCCATTCTCTTGTTCTTCACATTAAGAAATGCCTTTTCTGTGTTGGGGCTCTGGGGGTGTGTGTTGCTGTGTATGCAGGTAGTCCGCAGAAGCAGTAAGGAGGAAAAGCTACTCTGCTTGGTGCGCGAGCGAGCAGGCCACACGTGTGAGACAGCCGTGATTGTGATTCTCATCCTGGTCTGGGAGGGAATCCCAACAAGCCTGGCCGACAAGCTTTACTCTGAACTCACCGACACCCTAAGGAAGTACGGCACGCTCACGAACCGGCGGTGTGCCCTCAATGAAGAGTAAGTGGAACAAAGGGTATGCTTGCCAAACTTTCAACCCCACCTTTGGCCTCAGACCTGGCATTTCTGCTCATGCTATTACCCTGAAATATACATAATCTTCACAACTACTTCAGGCAGTTTGAAACCTCACAAACTTTGTGAGAAAAACAAAGTTCTTACAAATCAGGGAAAAACATCTTCCCAGAGCTGTGAAGCATCTCAGTATATTTAAAGAAAGAGATCTCAGCAGGGTCCAGGACAGCAAGTACCTCAACCTTGCAATAAAAACTAGATGCACTAAATCATACTGTAAGCTACACGAGGCAAGCCTGAATCTGAAGAAATTGCAATGTATTGTTTTCCCGTGTCTTTCTGATAGCAAAGAACATCTAGACCAAAATTCACATAGCTATCACTGTATGTTACTTTAGCTTCATGGGTAGAGTCACATTGCTCCGCCCCTGTCAGAGGGCTCCCGCATTCTTGCGGTACCATCGGTACATGCCCCTTTCAGGTTCCATGAATACCACTACCTAACAAGGCACCACGCAAACATACCCTTTTAGCATAGAAACCTCACAGTCATTGCCTTGCGACCGTGAAGTTATTCACCCTGATAAATTCTTCAGTTATAGTACGTATGCCTCCCTCTTTCATTGCTTCATGATTTACTGATGGAAGACGATCCAAGACCACTGATTTCCCCAGAGTGCTGGCAGAATGCCGGCACCCACTGCGGGAGTGCCCCAGGGTGACCCGCCTGCTGCTAACTGCCATATTCTCTTTTGTTTTAGACGGACTTGCGCATGTCAAGGGCTGGACCCTGAAACTTGTGGTGCTTCATTTTCCTTTGGTTGCTCCTGGAGCATGTACTACAATGGTTGTAAGTTTGCCAGAAGCAAGATCCCAAGAAAGTTTAAGCTGATGGGGGATGACCCAAAAGAGGTTGGTGTCTGTTTCTAAAGCGAGCCTCATTTGCAAGAAAATGTTTTCTGTCACTCTGCAAGTAGAGATACAGTTCAAGAGACCAAGGGCCAGAGCCCTGCCTGAATACCATACATGTAGGGTAATTAAATAACTGCCAGTCAAAACTGATTGACTCCAGTCACTGAGCCGGCTGAATTGACTGTCCAAATTCTGACAGCTGGTAAAAGCCCTGAGATCTGAAACCATGTTTTTAGGCTATCACATTTAGAGGAGAGGGCATGGCCTGAATAATTGTGGCTATATTACAACTGCAATTGGGCAGAGCGGAAGGTTTACCAACTGAAGGAACGTAATATTGCAACTGGGAACCAAAGCAGACTGCATGGAGTCAAACATAATGAAACTCTGAGATGACAATAGGAACAAGAGGATAGGAAGACTCACTCATTCTACCTGCAGTCCTGTCTCACCGAATGTTTCCAGACTGGGAAGTGTGTTACAGCAAACTGGCAACTATTTTAAAACAAGTCAGAGTAATGAAAAAACCATTGACCTTAGCCTGGGCACATGATACCTTTGAAGTTATGACTGCAGCGACTCCTGGACATCTCCAGCTAGTCATGTGTCTGGGAGGTTCCAATGGCCCAGTCTGTTTTTTCACAAGCATGTGCAAATTTAGTTCCTTGCTTGCGTACTGATACGTAGGTCCACAGCTATTTGCTGTATTCTGGTGTCTTACGCAAATCCAACCATTTCTTTCACGTGATCAGGGGCCAGGTACTTCTGCATCCTACGGCCTGTGCTGAGGATGGCACAATATGTAGAATACCGTCATAACTAACACACATTTTTTCTACCTGCTGCTCTTCTACAGCCCCAAGGATTACAGAATAGCTCTCCTTCAATCCTGCTGTGGTACAAAGCCTTCTTTATCAAAGCCTTCTTTATCCTAAATCCCCTAAATTTTCTAAGCTAGATTCCTGGCCAGAGCCCACCAGGGCACTCTTCGAGCTAGCATTCTTGAATTTACTTCCCATGGAAGCCATTGCTGTGCAGTGAAGGTGATTTTACCCTCCAGTCTTGTTCCCACGTTAAGTTGGGGGCAGTCAAAGCATGCATCCAGACCCGGGACTGGGTCCTATAGCCTAGACAGTTTACAGACAACACAAATAGAATCCTTACCAATAAAAAGTAGAATTAACACTTACAAATTGTAACCTACTGGCCATATAAAAGCTCCAAGTTCCTGCAGCAGCCACAAGGTCACAACGACATATTTTTGACAATAGTGCCATTGTGGAGTCCCAAACTAGAATATAGTCCCATAGTAGGAGATACAAACTTTTAATGCACTAAACACATCTCCCCCAAACCCACAGGGTTTTCACAGCTCTTCACACGCTCCTAAAATATACAAACTCCTAAAAACAACTATACCACTCTAACATGCCACTGCTCTTTATGCACTTGATATTAAAAATAAGGGCCTCATATAAGTGAGGTTTTGAATTTGGGATTCTCATCTTGAGAGGATGGGGAGCAATTATGTTATTGAAGTACTTTATTTGTCAAGAGCCCTACCTTTTGAAAGTGTGTGCCTCTCTTCATAGAAAAAATAAGCGTGGTCATTCCTGCCTCCATATCGCCAACTACTAGACACGTCCGCAATTCTTCATTGCTTAAGAATTGGGAACTTTTTGAAGTCTGAATTATTTAAATAATTTTAAATTGTTTCATGAAAAGATATTTGTGTGTTGAAGTGCTGTCATTGCAATGACAGCCTGATCGACATTCTGATACTATTTCTCTCAAGCTTTCTAAATACTAGTATTTTCCCAAAACTCCAATAGGGAAGAAGATAATGAGGATCATCATGCTTGGATCTAAAACATCTCCATGTTGAAGAATGTGATTCTTCTTAATATAAGCCAAATTATGATTATAGTGTGCAGTGTCCTCTTGCAAGGATCACAGTACACTGCTACTTTAAATGCTGTGAAACAATAAAATTAAAAGCAGATTCACAGCAGGTATTGGCTAAAGAATGATAACAGCCTAGGCCATTACACAGCTATCTGTAAACGTAGTTGTGGAAAGACTTAGATCCCATACATACAGTACGGCAATGGCATTGAACTCTATTTCACCTCCTAACAGGAAGAAAAACTAGAATCAAATTTGCAGAATCTGTCAACCCTGATGGCACCTACCTACAAGAAGCTTGCACCTGATGCCTATAACAACCAGGTACGCTGGGGAAAAAAAGGAATTGGAGCAGTCAGGCAAATAACCTGATCTTTGCCACGCTTCCCAATGCTTCAACCTTGCGCCAACCCATTAGGTACCTTTTGCGCCAGCATTTGTTTGATATCGGGGTAAAGACAAATGAAAATGAACAATTCCACTTAAAATGCTTCCGGAATTAAAACTAGCAGAATTTGGTCTGCTAAACAGAACTAACCTTTTCACCTGCATCAACTCAATAAAATTAATTCACATTTCAGCAGAACTCTTCAGCTCTACAACACAAATTTCTGGACTGCACATGAGTCACCAGCCAAACTAGCAAAACAGCCATGAAGATGGTGTGAGAATGGCAACAGAAGGCAATGGATCATATTGCACTTGTGTCCTGAAGCCACAGTTTCAGTTCTGCTCTCTGAAGTGGCAGATGAATTTATTTTTCACCAAAATAGCCATTACCAACGTGCTTTTGGAGTGAAGTTTCATATTTGGACACACTCAGGCGTGCACATGCACACAAGTGCCTACACCAGCCTTCTTGCAGGAGAGGATCGTGCACGTCTATTTTCTGTGAAGCAGTATTCACAGATACTAGCACATTCAAAGCCTGTATGAGGTTCTCAGTGTGGCTGTCTCTCATCTGAATTCCTTTACCAAAAGGAATTTCAGATATTCAGGTCAAAATTTGACAACATACCCCTTGCAAACACATAACTGTTGGCTTTGGTTTTTGTCGCTCAGGTTCAGTGCCATTACAAACATTCAAGAACTTGCAGTCTCCAAACTATCAGCATTACTGCAAACTATGACGTCCTTTTTCTTTCCTGTTGACAGCGTTTTGCTGTAGCAACCAGCACAAGACAGATTTTCAACTGGAACAGAAAGAGTAAACTAACACAGAACTGTCCATTTTTGTTTGGTGTAACACTTGCACGTTTAGTAGCACCTAGGCAGGGTAAGCAGATTCAGTACAGACGTACCCAGTTGCACTTACCCGATTAGATAATGTTTGGAGACTCATTATAGAGGAAGCTGTGGCTGTGTGCCCACTAGCTGTGGTTATCTGTCCCAATATCTGAGAAACATTCTGCAAAGAGAAGAAAGGAAGAGGAAGAATTAAAAATGAGGGGGTGGCGAATAAGAAAAATGTTCTTTCCTTGGGCTGCTTTTCTTTTCCCACAAAAATTCACAGAAGAACTTCTCTCTAAACTTGGTTCTGCCCAACACTTGTTGAAAATACATGCCTCTACAAGTTTCAATTTCTACCTTGGGTAGTAAGATGTGCATATAGCTTGGCCTCTTTCAGGAGTTTCACGCAGACCTTGTATTTGTGGGGAAACCCTGGTCAAGCTCTTGTCAGCAGCTTTAAAGAGAGATGATCAAGGCCTAATTTGTATGGTATTGTAAAAGGTTCTAAAACCAAAAAGCCCTAAAACCAATCCCCCTTTGAAACCTGAAAAGAAATTCCAAACTCCAAGATTTACTCTAATCCAAGATTGGATTGCCACTGGATTAAAATTCAGAGTTGGAAAGGGTCTGGACCCAACAGAACATCTCAGAGAACACTTGCACCAGTAGACTTTAATCAGACAACTGCAGTCTGCCTAACAGTTTAAGACCGCTCATGTTGAAAAAGTTTACTTTTTTCAAGTTTTGTTCTGCTTTTATTTTCAGATTCCAGGGAAGTAAATATTCCAAAATTGAAAAATAAAGGTCTGTGAGCAAACTCTGCATCTTTTTTTAGTGGTCTTGGATCAAGACTTGGCAAAACTTCTAATTTCACCTTAACTTAAAATGGGATCCATTAAGTTCCATTAAGTGTAGATTTTTTTTTGCATTCACCTGAAAGGTTCAGGAATTTCAGCAAAGCATTTTACAAACATGGTTTCATTTTAAATTTTCTAAATAAAATATGAAACCGTCATTTGTCTAAGGCTTGATCTTCTATTACAAAATCCTTTCTTTTTGTGTAAGGTTTATTGTTGAATTATCAACGCTTTGTAAAGCTCCTTAATAGCGAGTACATGGATAGAAAGTACTGCCTTGACTGAATTTTCTCTATTTTTTTGGTCAGGGGTTAGAGTTTGTACTTAAGCTAATGAAATATATGTTTGGCATGCCAAAATATTACAAATCAAAACGCAAATTATTGTTTTCATGAAGTCATTCTGAAATCAGTTTTCTAAAGCCATTTTCCCTTAACAGCTTGGTATGTTTCCAGTCTACACAAACATGTCACTTGCACAGTGCCAGATGCTGAAACCATGTGCCACATTTGTCATGTAAAAACACCAACCACTGCCAAAGAATCAAAAGCAATATGCAATGAAAAGTATTACTGGCCAATTTCACAATCACACCAGAGACTGAAGGGAACAGGGAACAAAGCAGCGAGGAGTGAACTATGGATACAAAATTGCCGTCAAATTGCTTGATATAGTTTGCCTTCAAGATCTGTATGTTGCCACCTGCAAGATGTTAGGAGACTTGCATGTTGTCATGATGGAGCATTCAGTGTTGATGGCATGCACGGGCACATCCGGCTCCGTTGCAGTGATACCTGTCATCTCTTTCCAGATCGAGTATGAACACAGAGCATCCGAGTGTCGCCTGGGTTTAAAAGAAGGTCGCCCATTCTCAGGGGTCACTGCCTGCCTGGACTTCTGTGCTCATGCTCACAGAGACTTGCACAATATGCAGAATGGGAGTACGCTGGTAAGTCCGTGATGCGTGGGGCCTCCTTACTCCAGCACTGATCTCAAGTATTTCATTCATTATCTCAGTCTCTTTATACTGGCATAACACAGCAGGCTAAAAAAAGAAACATCAAAGAGTATTTGAGCTAACTTACTATCCCCTAAATGATTTTTTTTCATTCAGTTGAATGAGACTTATTATGGTGTATTAAAGAGAGGTTTAATATGCAACTGGTAAAAGAGAAACTATGGAGCCAGCGGAAGGAAGGTCCAAGCAGGGCTGAAATGCCTCCTTCAGTGCTCCTGGCACAAAACGGTTTATATATGTCCTCTTGAAACACCTTTTTCCTCTAAGAACTTTGGATTATATCTTCTAATAAAATAGAAACGGAAACAAATACCTTCTTTCAGAGAGAGTTTTGGAAGTTGTGGATTTCATTCCCGCTTGGGAGGAGCCTTGCCAGCCTTTGCATTGTACACACACCCTTTCCTCACTTCAGCTCTGATCTCTAGCATGTACAGCAAAGGTTCTGTAGAAGATAGCAGAAAAGCAAGCTGGCTTCCAGTGTGTTTTGGATTATTTCTGTTCCCTGGCTACTCTCTCTGTGACAGTACAGTTAGGGTAAATGTAAGAACGAATACTCGTTCAGTTTTGAATAATGAAAGTTGTAATTTGCCACAGCTACCTAGATTTACAGTGCAGCTCTCATTACAGCCAAAGAGAATATCTACTTTTTTAATACCAATTGAATTTTTCCTGTTGCCAGGGTCTGACTTAATTGACAAGTCAACTAGCACCAATACAGCATATATTTCTAGCTGAGCTTTCTTCCTAAAACCGACGCAATGATTTTGCTACAGAATATGTCTGTATCAGCATCTTTTCCCACTGAGATCCTCCCAGTACCTGTTATAGCTGGAGCTGAGACAATGAGCACGCTGCATGGCACAACAGCAGCTTCCTTAAATCTTATTACTAAGATTACAGAGGCTCGCTCCTTTGCAAAGTCCTGGGAGTTGCTGTTGTAAGGGGGCGTGACGTACAATGGCAGTTCGTTATATTGCACACTAGTTCTAAGAAGTAGCTACCTAATGTACGATAGTGACAAAATCTTCAGGCGAGTATGAAGTCCCAGCTTCCACTGTTTGAGCTCTGGCCACGGTGCAGTGGATCTCACAGAGTAATCCCTAACTGTACTGTTCAGCACAAGCATAAGAAAGAGACATACATACCTTCTGTTTCTAGCAACGCTGGCCAAGAGCGCAATGGAAGAAATGAAATTGCGGGCCTATTGTGACACGTGTGAATTGCGCAGAAAGCAACAGATTACAAATAGCTTGCCAGGTGCCAATGCCGATAGTGGCGGGGCAAGTAACATGCACAGGCTGGTATTTCAGATCTCTTCTTCTCAGACTGATTCGAGAGAGTTACTCTACCACACCTTTCCAACAGGTTTGCACACTAACTAGAGAAGACAATCGTGAAATTGGCCAGACACCAGAAGACGAGCAGCTCCACGTGCTCCCATTATACAAAGTCTCTGATGTGGATGAGTTTGGAAGCACGGAAGGCCAGGAGGAGAAGAAGAGGAATGGCAGCATCCAGGTCCTTACCTCCTTTCGCCGAAAAGTAAGGATGTTAGCAGAGCCTGTTAAGACGTGTCGGCAAAGGAAGCTAGAAGCAAAGAAAGCAGCTGCAGAGAAGCTTTCCTCCTTGGAGAATGGGCCTAGCAAAGCTGAAAGAGATAAGTCTGCTGCAGCACGCAACAAGCAAAGCAACTCTGAGGCGGCAGGTCATGCAAAACAGCTAGCAGGTAAACACGTGAATCGGATCGGGATCTTTATCAGCAGTGGTAAGCTTCCTCAAAATCAGGGCCATCTGTAATGAGCCTCAAGAAAACCATTATTCTCAGCCCATTTCTAAAGTAAAGAGAATTCTTGAAAGTAAATATCAATGTTGTACATTTAAAAATACTAGAATGCCAAACTGTGGTCAACTCTGGAGAAGGAAAAAAAGAAAAGAGAAATGCTTTATTGTTGGATAGTTAATGCCTGTAGAAATCCCATGCTTTTGCAAACTCTGCTTGCCATGCAGTAAAGTACCTTTAAAAGGCTAGTAGTGCTAGAAGCCATGAAGAGAAGTATGTGATGCTGCTGCCAGAGAAAGAATGACCTCACATCACTCACTGTTACAGAGAACCTCCTAATCTGAGGGGATTCAAGCCTAACATCTTCACCGCTATTTATACTCACTGCTTCAAGAGCAAAAGCAGAACACGCTTTTCCATAGCGGAGTAAGAACTTAAAAATCCATCTAAAAATCCCTGGCAGTTTTCATCAATAGATTTGAGAGTCCTGAGCAAAGGAGTTCATCGTGACTATTGTTACAGCAGCTTTCTCAGAGAGAAAAGAAGCGATACATCTGAGGACACCCAGAAAGTCACTGAAATACCTATGAATAGAAGTCAGCTGTCCCATGACCCAGGCTAGGGTTGTAACCATTAAACGATGCCATTTCACTCTAATGAATTATGGTTTTGCTCTTACATCCTCAGTTAATCTCACTTGTTAGTGAGCTGTTCTTCCTGTCAGTGAATGTCACCGTTGTTTTTTTATGTAAAGCTAGGAGCATTTTTTTGAGACAGTTCTATTAATATAGATAAGAAGAATTATTTATTATTGGGGGAAAGAAGGTTACCTTGTGCATGGCTGTTTGGGAGCACTTTGATGCTCAATTTCATGGGCTGCTTAAAGGATGATTCAACTCTTTGGATTTTGAGCATGTGACTGAACAGATTGCACTGTCCTCTTTTTCCCCATTGCCATCAGCATCTGATCTTGCGGGATACAGGCCAAACACAATGAGTAGCCTTAGTATTTATTCAGCTTCTTAAAGGATGATATTTGAGATATGAGTAAAGGGAACCTCTGTTAACTTATCATATGATAGACTTCTCTTGGAAATTTCATAGAAATGTATAATGAAAAGTCTATAAAGTATGTAGTTTATGGGGTTTGGGGGTGGGGGAAAAAAAAAGCTTGGTTGTTGTGAGGTGTTTTTTTTTTCTTTTTATACCTACAGATCTTTTACGTCTTTCAGGACCAGCCACACACCAACAACAGCAGCAGCAACCTCCACAGCGCACTCTCTCTAACAACCCTCAGTCAAATCCTATTAACTCTTACTCGGGTTCAGGTTCTGCAAATCTTTATGTAAGGTTGTCTAATCCAGCCAATGCTTATCCAAGCTCTTCATACACTTCAGATCCCTATGGAGGGTCCAGTCCCATGAACCTCTACACAACCTCATCACAGCCTGCGGGGTCTTATTTGAATTCTTCCAGTCCCATGAACCCTTATTCAGGATCGTTAAGTCAAAATAACCAATATCCACCCTATCAATGCAATGGAAACATACCTATGGACAACTGCCCCTCTTACTTGGGCTCCTACCCTTCCCAGCACGTGGACCTGTATAGTTGCCAGAACCAAGACCACATGTCTAAACTCAGCCTACCACCCATTCAAACATTATACCAGCATAGGTTTGGGAATAACCAGAGTTTTAGTCCCAAGTACTTGAATTACGGAAACCAAAATATGCAGGTAGACTCCTTCAGTAATTGCACCATTAGACCAAATGTCCACCACGTAGGGTCTTTTTCCTCTTACTCCACCCACGAGGCTGACGGCCATTTTATGGAGGTTGCCTCAAGGTTAAAATCTAATCTGAGTAATCCGGGCATGGATTTTGCTGCCATGAGTAAACCCAGTGAACTTCATCACGTGCAACCCCCTCCACATTTAGCTCACGACTACCATTCTGCTCCAAGTATGTTTAGTGGTCCTCCTAATTCACTGCATCTCCAAAATAAGGAAAGTGAAATGATTTCACAAGCAGTTAATGGTTTGTCTAACATGCTTCCAGGTCAAAACCATGATAGGACTACTCCCCAGGGTGGTTTAGATAAAACTGATGTGCTGAATCCAGACAAAGCAGAGGATCCCGATGAAGTCTGGTCAGATAGCGAGCAGAGCTTTCTGGATCCAGAAATTGGAGGAGTGGCAGTTGCTCCGTCTCACGGGTCAATTCTCATAGAGTGCGCAAAACGTGAGCTCCACGCAACAACTCCCTTAAAAAATCCCAACAGGAACCATCCCACCAGAATATCCCTTGTCTTTTACCAGCACAAGAGCATGAATGAGCCAAAACATGGTCTGGCTCTGTGGGAGGCAAAGATGGCTGAGAAGGCAAGAGAGAAAGAGGAGGAATGTGAGAAGTATGGTCCAGACTACGTGCCTCAGAAATCCTACGGCAAAAAAGCAAAGCGGGAGCCTGCTGAGCCACACGAACCCTCTGAGCCAACGTATGTGCGCTTCATCAAGTCCCTCGCACAAAGGACACTGTCGCTCACCACAGACTCCACAGTAACTACATCTCCATATGCCTTTACACGGGTTACAGGGCCTTACAACCGATATATCTAACTTCACACCTTTGTTGGTTACCTCATCTGAAAAAACACCTTGTCATAGGGTAGTAGTTCTTTAGATTTGGGGGAAGGCAAGGGTGGAGAAGAAAACAGTGTTTTTACAAAACTCATCAGTGGAAAAAGCCTCAGCACACCAGCAAAACGAGGTAATCTCACTAGCGCACTTGTTTTCCACTGGTTTTTAAGTGGTCACAGATGGCACGTAGGAAACAAGACCAAAGCATCCTATGCAAAAACAAAAACAAAACAAAAAGTGTTTCACAATTTACATTTGAAAACACTGGCTCCATTACTGAAAGAGATAATCTGCAAAGGGATTTTTTTTTTCCTTCTTACAGTTTTGCACATCTGTGGCCACTTTTAATGTCATCGAGTCATGGAACAGGAGCAAAAAACCCCCTTAAAAAACAATGCTGTAGTATTACAACTGCAGGAATCTTAAAACAACATCTGGTGCTGAATCTATGATGTACTGAAATACTGGAATTGTGGCTTTCTACCATGCAGTTTTTACTGTAATCTTATTAGTCTCTTGATTTTATTTAACAAAGTAGATAAGTATAAAACGTAACGAATAGACAGCAAAACACTGAATTTGTTTGGATATTCTAAAACCATGGTGCTATCTAAGAGAATGGTGTCTTTATTTTAACAGTCGAACAGTTAATGCCTTTATAACAAAGTGTCAATGATGTAGTCAGATGTTCTTCGACAACAGGGAGGACCCGTTTCATTCATGTATGTATTGAATTTACCTGGTGTTAAAATAAGCTTAATTTTTAACAAATGGAAATTACAAAGACCTCTGGATTTTACTCATCCAGTCAAGTCCTAGAAAAGGACAATAAAATAGAGATATTTTTTTTTAAATAGTGTTTTGAAAGCACTTTGTCTACCTAAGCTTGGCAACTTGAACAATGCTAAGGTACTAAGACATTAAAAAGAAAAAAAAAAAAGAGAGTTTACTTTGATTTTAAAATGCAAAGATAATTTTTTTAAACTAAAAAAGCTTTTAAATACTTTTGTTTTAGCCGTACATCTGCTAGTGGGCTACATATCCATTTTTAATAGTCAGTTATGGTAAAAATGGGGCTTACTGGATATAAGGGAATACTTTAGTACACACACAAAACACACGTTTTTCTGGTGCTCATCTCACACAGCTATACTGTAAACTGTTTTCTACAATTATTATGACAAGTTCATTGCTCAAATGTGTACAGTTTTAAGGAAAGAATTTTATATTAACCACAGGTAATAATTAGCAGCATGTGACAGACGACAACTAGTTAGCTTGGGCTTCTGCTGTTTTTAAAGATCTGTACGCTCCTCAAATACCGAATGGCAGATTGCTTTTGTGTTGATAATTATGTACATTGTGGTGTCAGTCATTTCTCGGTGCAAGTGTCCTCTTTTCCAGGAAGATTGAGCAGACCGATGCCTACACAAGATGAATGAAACAGGGTTAGTTCTGTGTGATTCCGTTGATTAAATAGAAAAAAAAAAAAAAAAAATAGGGACAATGTTTAATGTGTCTGGTTTTAACCGATGCCTACACAAGATGAATGAAACAGGGTTAGTTCTGTGTGATTCCGTTGATTAAAAAGAAAAAAAAAAAAAAAAATAGGCAGCTGGCTTGCTGTGGTGGTTTTAAATCATTAATTTCTATTAAAAAAAAGCAGGAGAGTTGTATAGTAAATTAAATTGTAAACAAAACTTTTTTTAACACGATGCTTTAGTATTTTAGTACTGTAAAAATATTAAATCTATATATATTTGGGTTTTGAGCTGAATTCACATCATGGTGCTACTCAGCCTGCTACAAATATATCATAATGTGAGCTAAAAATACATTAAAAGGTTTGAGTGATGTTCCTACTTGTCATATACCTCAACACTAGTTTGGCAATAGGATATTGAACTGAGTGTGAAAGTTTATATATTGTACACCATCTTCTTTCCCCCCAATAGCCTTTGAAAAAAACAAACAAAAACAAAACAAAAAAAAAACCTCTCTCAATACTTGACATTTTAGCAAGTATAACTTGAACTTCAACTTTTTTTTTTTTTGTTCTAAAAATTCAGGGATATTTCAGCTCATGTTCTCCTATGCCAACGTGTCACCTGTGTGTATGTAAAGCTGTTGTAGGTTAAATATATTATTCTTGGGGTTTTCTGTTTTGTTTTGGTTTTTTTTTCAGGGATTTAATGCTTTTCTTTTGAATCCCTTCTCTAATTTTTCTTGTACATGTATTGATGTAACTAAAACTAATTTTGTAAATTTGTTAGCTCTTTCTATTGTAATGAAAGCGTTTAAGAGATTTAGAATGTTTTGCCTGTTTCAAACAAATAAACAAAAAGAAAGTAGAATGCACTGAGCTGATTAAAGGGAAAAATGTAAGGCAGGGGTTTGGCAAGTGACTGTTTGCTAGAGTTGTTCGAGTCACTCTCTAAACAAGGCTTCTTGGATACTGTAATGAATAAAATAAAGTATAAAAAGGTACAGTCTTTACAAGGGCTTCCCTAAACACGCAAACCTCCATGTCCCAGACGTATCTTGTGCAATATACTGTAAGATCAAGTTTGGTCGAAAGAAATTTTATCTAACAGAATCACAACCTAACTCGAATAAATCAAAGGAGGCCTCTGGGTTTAATGGTCAACTATTTATTATGGCAATTTTGTTTTTTAATTCTCAGTCTGTGACTTTACCCACCTTGAAACAAAAGTTTCGCCTTTTTAAAAAAAAAAATGATGGTTATATGTCAGATGAATTAAATCATTATAAATCTTCATCTTTTGGTGATTTTTTTAAGTCCTATATGATTCATGGAATCCGTAGTAGATGTTTGGTTGATATGCCATGCACTGTCATTTGCCAAACTGCTGGCAGCAGGAGCGGGAAGCTTAGCTGGTGAATCAGTTTTGTATTGTAAATACCCGAAGTGTTATTTTTGGTGTACAGAACCCTGCCTCAGTTGGATCGAATGACAAAGCAGACATAAAATTGCTTGTATAGGATTATCAGGTTGACTATAGCCATACTTGAAGATGCTTCTGAGTGGTGTCAACTTTACTTGAATGAATTTTTCATCCTGATTGACGCACAGTGGTAAAAAGTTCACTTCTAAAGCTAGTGGTTAACTTGTGTAGGAAACTTTAGCAGTTTGACACTAAGGTAATGAACTTCTGTGTGCATTTTCTATGCTTATGTTCTACTTTTTTTTTTACTTTAGTTTCATTCATTTTCATGAAATGTTTGGTTTGTCTATAAAAAGAATCTGAGGGTGGTTATAAATACTGTAAGTATTGTAATGTAATGCAGGTTATTTGAAAGCTGTTTATTATTATATCATTCCTGATAACGCTGAGATGTGGGTGTTTTTAATAAAATTTATATTTATTTAATGCACTCTAAGTCTGTCTTGCACAAACTTGTCTTTCCCTGTCATTCTTACCAGCTAACAGCAAAGCCAGCACAGTGAAAACATGGCCCCTAGTGCCAGCCACAGGTCAAGAGCCCCAGGGGAACCAGACCACGGGTACAGGGCCAGGGAAACTGCTAGCCCGTGGAACTTAAACCTAAAACTGTGTTAGAAGGAACGGAGCAGCTTTGAAACTGAGTGCATCAACTGACACACCAGGACACCTCAAACTTTTCGACGAAGCAGGCCCACCCCCCAGGTTTAGCACATCTCCATCTTCCCGACTCAAGCATCACGCTCCAATGGAATGCATCATTAGGGACTGGAAAACAGCAGATCTGGACATCGCATTTATCCCTAGTTCTGCTTTGACTCTTGCCTCCGATGGGTTGGGATTCTGGCTCCTAGCTCAACAGTAGGCTACTGCACAACAATATCTGTGTTTACAGTGAGGAAGGGAGGCATTTTTATGGGCAGGAAGAGGGTGTAGAACCATCACTGCTGGTTTCCTGCTGGTGTTTGGACACAGCTGAATATGGCGTATGTGCTGTTGGAATGTCCTCACTGCTCAAGTAACAGCCACAAACACACACCTGGCAGAATCAGGACAGCAGGGAGACTCCAGGTGTTCATTGGTTGGTTTAGGGTATTTATATCTACCTGTTTATGCATTTTTCTGTTGATTTACTCCCAAATGGTGGGATGCTCCAACAGAGTATTCTTGCACCAGGGAACGTTTAGGTTGGGTAGTAGGAAAAATTTCTTTATGCAGAGGGTTGTGAAGCATTGGAACAGGCTGCTCAGGGAGGTGGTAGAGTCCCCATCCCTGGAAGAGTTTTAGAAGACGTGGATGTGGTGCTGAGGGACATAGTTTAGTGGTGACCTGGCAGTGCTGGATTGACGGATGGACTCAATGACCCTAAGTCTTTTCCAACCTAAAAGATTCTATGATTAAGAAAGAACAAAATTACAAGACTTTATAAAATCTCATATATAATCTAAATCACACAATCTACAGAAAAACAGAAGCAGTAAGAAAGTGTATCTGAATCAATACCAGGACATTCACTCTTGAATTCATTCATTCAAAAAGCTTGTTTTCATGGTTCCCTCTTAAATTCAACAGATAGTAGGACTGAATCCTGAAATACTCTCTCCTGTGGGGAGAGGCAGGAATTCCTCTCTCCACAGCTGCAAAACACGACTGGAACAATTGATACTTGAAAGCTTTTCAAGCTTTCTTTTGTAAGTCCCCAAGTTCGTTGTCAGCCCTGGTTACCCCATCCATCAATGCCACACAGCTTGGGAAAGCCCCCCTGCTCTGTACATTCATATAGCTCAGTGCCGTGGGGGAGCGGTGGTTTAAAACTCAAAAGACTGGTAACGTTCGCTCCAGCTCTCAGCATATTCCCCGGCTGGAATGTCTTGAGGCTTGTGAGCACACCGCAGCAGCCAAGCGTTGCTCTTTTCTGTGCGCAGGTGCACGGTGACGTGTTAGACAGCTGGCACCCACAGATGCGTGCGCTTTCGCAGAAGTCTGCCACCCCTTCAGCCTGCCCCGGAAAAAAATCCTGCCAGTAGTGAACATCTAACAGCAGCGTCTCTCAGAGGTGCTGCTGACAGTAGCATGCCACGCTCCCAGCCAGGCCACCGGGAAGTCTAACTGCACCTGCCGACCACGCTTGTCCCACAAGCACAGGCTCTCCCCAAGACCGGGGCACAGTCTGCTCACCCATCTCAAGGCGGCTGTGACCAAGGCACCACTTACCAACCATCACTACCCAAAACAGGCTGATGAGTTACAACTGGCAGAGCCCTGCTGAGCATCCAGTTCCCAGAGGCAGCTTCTGCCTTGCCCTTCCTCTTTTCTTACCCATCTGTTCTGTCATTTTCTGCCTTTTGACACCCAACAGAGAGGACACTTCAGCTTTTCTTAACAGGAATGACTGAAAAGCCTGTGATGACAAGCCAAGACAGGTGAACAAGCCTCAGGCAAAATTTAAGAGCAACAAGTGATTGTGTTCAAAGACACAGAAAAGTACCCAGCATGGAAGAGTGGGGAAAAGGAAAAAATATGGTTTTTTAAAAAAGGATTTTTTTGAGAATTAAAGCACCATACAGAAGGAGGCAGGGATTAAGAAGTGGTGGGTAATGGTGTTTTCTCGGTATGCACATTTTCACCACTCCTTTCAGATACGAAATAGGAAATATTTTTAAAACCTTGTATCTTTGCACTCAAGTAAATCTAAACCACTCAAGTAAATCTAAAAGTGGGGGAACAAGACCTGGGATTTAAATATGAACCCTGGGGTTTACACCTCACTGCAGAATGGAGCTTGTGGGAAGGCATTTTCTCTTGCCTTCAGTCTGTTCAGAAGAGCCTGGCTCCGTGCCTGCCAGCAGGACTGCAAGGCAGTTCCACACTCGTGTGACAAGCCTCACACCAAACTCACTGAAACAGTCCAGCAGCCCCAGGACTAGAACTGGCAGATATCATCAGCTCAGCAGTAAATTAGTACCCTGCTATTTAACTGACACAGCAGCATCTTTTCTTCCTGAAAAACATGCATCAGTCAAGTTTGAGTGCACTCAGTTATGTTCACCTAATGCAGACGCAACTAATAATTTTGATGCACTCAGTAAATGACCATTTTTTCCCTCAGAGGACTGACAGGTTTTACCCCCACCACCCCGTGAACTACAACAGCTCTCCATCACTGTGTGAAATGTTCTGGTTTTCAGCTAAGTTTATGTATTAAGTGGGTCCATTTACTTTGACTTGTAAATGATTCCCTCAGCTAGTTTAATTAGGGCAAATATTGTACACTAGGAGAGATTCTTGCAGAACTTACAAATAACTCAGGCCGCTCCAAGTTTTACCTGGCTCACCTCTAACCAGGCAAAAGGAGCAGCTGATGTGCATCGAGTTAGCACAGAAAGTGTTGCTGACAATGAAAAAAAATGCTTCTGTTTAGAGGGAAGAAAAACCTCTCACTGGAGTCAGAAGGAGGAAAAGGTCTGTTAAAGATCTGCAGCTGTCCTTTTCTACTCTTTCCAATCAGCAGAGAAAACCGAGGCTTGAGGCTGTGTGCTTGCACATTGCAACATGAGGTACTCCAGCCCCAGACAAACACCACTCCCACTGCAGCCACCCTGCAGTGAAGCAGGCTGCTGGGGTTCCCTGTCCCCACAAGAGAACACAAGGGCAGGATACCCCGATGCCAGGCCGTAGGGAAGGGAATTACATACGTCCTATGACACGTATAAAAACATAGCCAAGGCCTTTCAGTTCAGAAATCTCCTTATTCTTGACTCCTGCCAGGTTTGGAGCCTGCACCTGTTTCTTTCAGATGCAGGAACAAGGCTCCACTCTCTCCCCCCAGACCTTTTTGTCATTAGCTCAGTGGTCTGAGTACTCACAACCTTGACACTCAGATCCCCCTCACCTCAGCAGATTCAGAGCACCATCTCACAAGATGTTAAAAGGCTTAAAATACCCTGCGGTACACACAGGCATATCACATCACCCCCCTCCTTCCCATGTCACATAAAAAAGTACTTCATTTTATGAAGGAGGGGGGGAAGGGAGAGCCTGCTGTTCCACTTCCTTTTAAGATGGGGTTTAATCCTCAGCGTAAAAACAGTGCCACTCTCTTGATTCATAACCCCAGCAGAAGCACAGCACTTGCTGCTGGAGGAGGCCAGGAGAGAGTTTGCAGGTTTTCTTCTTTTAGAACCCAGCCGAGCTAACCGAAGTTAACCTGTTTCTCCCACTCAGGATTTGCTCCAACTAGCACATTAAATACTTTGTCTTCATGGTATTTTACACGAGGAAAACCATCCCAGGGTAAGAACACTTCCTTCTAATGTCACGGCAACACAGCTGTACACTCCCAAATCACAGCAGAAAAGCCAGCCCAGTGCCTGGCGGGAACAGCTTGGGACTGTGGTTCGGCTTCCTTTTAGCTTCCACTGCATTAGCAACTGGAACCTCATTGGATTTTCAGATGTAATCATCTTCCTCTTATTTTTCTGCTCCTGTTGTGATTATTTGTAAAAATGACAGCACCATTATCTTCTCGTACGTAAGCCTTCATACGGACCACTTTGGTAAAGAGATTTAACTGGAGGGGATGGCTTAAAGTGCAGCGTGCTCTGAAAAGGGATGGAGAAAGTGGCATCCTGGGGCTCCCAGCCCACATTTCAATTACTGCTGTAGCTAACATGCCTGATTTGGAAGGGGGGTGACATGTCCCCCATCTATCCCTCCCCAAACAGATGCAACAGATCTCCTTTGCCTAGCCCTTCTCCCCACCTGTGTAGTTCTGGCTCTGTTGACATTTGTACAGGCATAAAGCTGGTCAGATGGCAGGAATCCAGTTCTAATTAATGGGAGCAAATGGTTTGCTATAAACAGAGGAAGGGCTGGTGCGGGGGGAGGTGACAGATGTCAAGCAAGGGGAAAACATCTATTAGCTGTTCCTTTCTCCACCACCACCCCCAGCACATTTGTTTTGCATGATAGCCCTTCGGTTCAGGCTCTGGTTTAAAACACCCAGACTCCACACACTGGATCGGCATTTGAACCTTTGCAGCACCTGCACAGCCTTCCTGAGGCAGAAGGGTAAGACACTGGAAGGGACCGTTACAGGCAGACGTTTAAAACCTCAGGCTGGCCTGCTCTTCAAGAGTTTATACACTCTTATAATCAGTAACCCTGGCAAATCTCCCCTCTGTCTGTCTCTCCGCTGTTAACACTCTCCATACCAGAAGCAAGCACGCGTTGTGTCAGAAGGCTGCAGTTTGCGGATGGTTAATCTCCCAGCTCTGAGGATGAAAAAGACTGCTCATTTACACCAAAGCACTCCAGTGTCTCTGGCAGGGGGTGCCAACAAGAGCAGCTGACTCCCACCTGGACCCAGGCTCCTGCAGCACCCTTAGGAGAGCTGCTCCAGGGAAGATGGGGACCAAGGCCACTGCACAACACTCACACCTCGCAGAGGGCACCCTGGGCTCCTCCTGTCCGAAATCCCAGACAACAACCACCAGCTGATCTCTGCCAGCAGCACAGAGGAAACTCATCTGTATCACGACAAAGACACACCGCCGGGTGTCACCAGCCAAAACAAAGCAGTACAATGAGGAAAAGGATCTGAGAGTTCCCACAGCGCTCAAATTGCCAGGTGCAAATCCCGGACACGTAAGGTGACAAGACAAAGGTGAGCCTCTCACAGGACTACCAAACAGACACGGAGAACATTTCAGATCGGCTGTTTTGGTATTTTCCCAGCAGCAACACACTGACACTTCAGAGAAGGATTTGCAACTCAGGATTCCCAGCCCCAGTGCAGGCATGGTTTCCAGGTTAAATCAAACTGAACACCAGATGTGCTTTTGTCAAGGAAACCAGGTCAAGTGCAGCCACGAGGTTTCAGAGCTCCTGCAGCTGTGCCTGTTACGTGAAGGAAGCAGCACTGCTGCCGCCGCCACCTCCTCCACCACCACATTCACTATTGCTCCACAGCAGCAGCTGCTTCCTTGAGAAAGGCAGGCAAGCCATTTACTTAGACCCCCCCAAACTCCCTCCCATTTTAAGTGCAAGGGAGAGAAGAATACTTCTCCAAGTCTGAAGAGAACTACACGACTTTCTGTGAATCCGGCAAGTGTTCCTAAGTGCTCCCCCCATGCATTTGTAGTAAGGCGCTGCAGAACTACTCTAACACACAGCTAAGGACACACGTAGTCAGGTACAGCTGACATTTGACTAGCTGGAAACACTAGTCTTCTTCCCCTTCCAAAGAGAGCGGTTGGCTGCCAGCTGATAGTGACCAGTAGCACATGGCAGTTGGATTTCTGTGTAGGTAAATCCCCACAGTGTAATTTACGGACTGTCACTCTAGGAAAGCCACTGCCCTCTTTCGAGGGTGGGGGTTATGTGTTTTACTTGTGCTGATAAACCGAAGAGATTTACTGCATATTTGATGTCTGCCTGCTTGTCTCCTAGAGCATGGACTAAGCAGTGAGCAGATCCTGTTTGACTGGGGCGGGGGGGCGGTTCTGCTAGCGAGTATTCCCAAACAGCTCCTGGTAAAGAGTAAACGAAGTTCTTGCTGTTCAGTTAACCCTGATGAATCGATTACAGTTAAGAAGACATTATGTGTTACAAGTGACTTCTTGCCACAGAGGCTGGAAAAGGTCTCTTGCCTGCCACTCATGCAAACATTTTCCAAAAATGCAGCTGGGTTCCTGTCAGGAAGCACGGTGACCATTTTGAAACAACTGCCAGATGAGATGCAAGCCTCCAGTGCAGGGAGGAGGGTGTTAGTCCAAGACATGACCCTCCTTGAGGAAGGCGGTAACTTCTGCCACTCAACCCAAATTATAATAATGTATTTGCTGGGCCAGAGGGAGAGAACTATGTCTACGGGTAAGCATGACTTGATAGTACGGGAATGGAGAGCTCTGCTGCCTGTTCTCATTTCTGCTTATGGATGGGAGGTTAATGTTAAACAGCACATTAACAGACAGTGCTCAGAGATAGCACCTGACACCCGCCTTCCTCTCCATAGGCAAGCACCTTCCCAGTAGGTGCTCTCCTTCCCCAGCTACACTTTAAAAGCAGCCAAAACAGGTGTATACTTGTTAGGAGCTCAGTTCCCCTGAGCAATGACTCTGCTTTGATCAGATCTTAGGCAGAGGAACACCTTGTTTTGGGCTCAGGTCATGCTTCCCTATAAGCTATGCTGTGGAACTCCCATTCTGAGCAGTTCTGGGCAAGTACGAGAGAAAAATCCAGCTGGGCATAGATGTCAGGGAGATGCATCACCTCCAGGGGTAAGTAGTGGCTGACAGGGAATACACACTTAGGGATTTAAGCATCTAAACTCTGCTTAGAACATGCTTTAGGTAGCCAAGCCCCTTAACTGGCTTTCTCTATCACAGTTCCCTTGCAAAAGAGTCTGCTTCAAACCACGCAGGAATGTAACAGCAATAACAACATTAACAATCTAAGTGTTCAGATACCATGGTAACACCACCTACATTATGTGTCCTTGAACTGGGACAGCTGAAGTGATTTTTTTTTTTTTCCTGTTAACTTTCTTCTTTCCTGCTTTATGCTTCCACCCCTTACAAGATAAACCCTCCTAAACCACTCGGCTTTTCCTCATCTGCCCTAAAAATACCTCCTTTAGAGAACTATTCCATTGTCAATCTGCAGTTTATTTTTAAAAAAAGATAAATAAGGGGGGGAGGGGGGACCGTGGAGACAGAATGAAAGAGGCGGCTTTCTATAAAATCTTCCAGTTCATCTAGCCCATCTCAAAGCAGGTGTAGACAAGAATAGCTGCTCAGTGTGTGTGTAAAATTGTTTTACTAAATGTGGAAGGAAAAGCATTGATTCAATCTCACAGGCATGAGAAGTCAAAATTGCACAGAGTTGCCATTAGTGCTCTTGCTGCTGTGAAATCTGAAAGGAGTGGAACAGCCACTCGTTGAGAGGCCAACATAAAGGCAATGAAGGAAGCCAAAATTACTCTTCTGAATTTCCTCTCACTGCTGCTGTAATTGGGCACCCCGAGGTATTCTCTTCTCAGCCACAATGGTGAGCAGTCAAACCTGTCACTGCATACATAGCAGGTAGCACAGAATTGACAGCCAGGGCAATGTTTTCATTGATTTTTCATAATATGATCAATAAAATGTTTCATCACGGCCCAAAAAATCCCATTTGCATCAAGAGATGGGAAAGATGCTGTCACATCTAGAAAACAAAAACCTAAAAATAAACCCCCAGACATGCAGATCTGCTGACTGCTTTTTTTTTCCCCTCAGTAAAAACCCATACAAAATTATTTATTTTCTGTTCCTAATCACGCCACATCGAGTACTGGCTAGTTGCAAGGGCAAAAAACCAACACCCTTTGGTCAGAATCAACCTTCAGCTAGAGAAGCGCCACTCCATTCAACAGCAACGCTTCTAGTTGTCTCAGGCAGTAAGGTCAATGTAAAAGAACTAGCTTTCAGCATCACAGACATGCTGTATCACTGTATTTAGCAAAAATCGAACCAAGCACTAAACGAAACAGCCCACTGTCAAAACTTTTCCAAAATGTCGTCTTCTCAGCCCCAATGCAAAGCTGAGAAGTGCATCTTACCACTGGTTGTAGCTCTGCAGGCAGAAGAGCCACATCCCAAATAACCAGCAGTGATCTCCGAAGAGCTGCTGGGGGTTGCAAAGGGTGTTTCCTATCCAAAGGCACTCTTTAGCCCATTGGGGTAAGGTAATCGGAGGTGCAGATACTTAAATTCTCTTCCTTCAGTTTAACTCCACATCGGTGGAAACCAAGCCCCCCACTCCCCACCCCCCTTATCACTGTGGTTTAAGGGAAAGAATGAAGGTGTCTTGAAGTCTATAGAAAGTATGTGGCCAAATATACGACGAGCTCTCGGAGCCTTCCAAGGTTTTCAGAGTGCACAGCTTGAAACCTTTTAAAGCCACCTGATTACTGCCATACAGACAGACGCTTCATCTTTTGAACACCTCATGTTAACCTCCCAACACTCAGCTAGCGTCCTTGGAAAGTACATGAGCACAGACTAACTGTGGATCAGACTGAAGTAACATCTATTTCCCTCCTTATTAAATACAGCATTTTCTTTCTCCAGTTACAGATTTACAAAGGTAGACCTTGTTCATACAATTTTTGATTGTTCACCAAATATCCTGTGGTAACCTGCAAAAACCTGGGATATAAGTGGTACAGATTCTGGGAGATGGCTTAAGAAATGCATGGTTTTCTCAGAGCCTTGCTTTTGGAGCTGAACTCAGAACATGAGAGCTATGTAAGACAGGGCCGCCCCAACCCTCTTGGCCTTTCAAGATGCAAGAAACCCTCGCAACAGCTTAGTACTCCAAAGGTCTTTCCCAAAAGGCAATTCCTAGAGTGATGCAGCAGTAAGATTACACTGAATATAGAACTTGTGGGAAAGTTCAAGGCAAGACAACGCAGCCATTCTGCAGAGTAACTACAGAATAACCACGAAGGTGTAAGAAAAGACACAAGAGTGAGTGAACTGCACTCGCCCTTGCCTATTTATCAGTAGCACAACTGTACAACAACCAAGCAATTTCTGCAGAACTCCTGCCAGGCTCACCACAGTTCTTGCTCCAAGACGCACACAAGCTATAATGAACAAGAAACACCACCTTGTACCTGCTAACAGTCAAAGCAAGATGTGGGCTGGGGCTTTCTGAATGGATCATACATGACAGAGGAAAGACTGGCCTGAGAGAGTGCAAAAGGAGAAAGCTCCATCTCATTTGACTTCCTCCTTAAAGAAAAAAAAAAGCAGAAATAGTGAAAAATCAGCATAATCCTGGCACAATACAGAAGGGAGGAGGAGAGGAAGGACAATCTGAGGAGAGAGATTACAACACTTTCTTGCTGTGGATGCGATTTTACAGTTGCCTGTTGCAATGCTGCAGGAAGTCGGGCTCAGACAAAGGAGATCGTTTACACAGCAAAGGTAATCGACTGAGCGTCTGCTTTCTCCCTCATGCCATAGGCCTCCCTCTGATAGGCTCCACAAGCTGGGACCTGAATGCAAATCCTGACCAGACAATAGTGCCTACAGAGTGTGCCCCTGGGAACCACCAAGCAGGAGGAGCTTGGGTGTAAAGTGAATCCTCAGGAACAGCAAAGAAACCGATCTGGGCAGCCAGAATACAGTTTTCAGACCCGGCACCACACGCAGTGTGGGAGTACACATCAACAGCAACCACAAAAAGTCTCGGTCCTCTTTGGAGCCACACGAGTTTCTGCAGCTTCCAAATTCCTGCAGGCTCTGCATCTATTTTCAGGTGCTGAAGAGATTTATTTGCCCAACTAGTTAAAAACAGATTTGTCCTAATAGAGAAGGTAACAAGGGGCTCTAGTCAGCACCATTACCCAGGCCGTTACTTCTTGTTTAGGACACCCAGACTTTTCTGCATCAGTAACAAGCCTCTTCTACTAAGAAATGCTCTCCTCATCCCTCAATAATCTTGGCACTTAAAGTCTCAGCATATGCTGACTGCAGCTTTGCAGGAGCCATAGCACCATTTCCAAACTTTCTACTCTCCTACAAGCTCACCACCCCAACTGACTCAACACCAGCAGCTGGCAAAGAAACTGAGAGGAAAAAGAAAAAAAAAAAACATTGTGAGAATTATTAGCTGACTTCTAGAATTTATCATTGTTAGATCTGTTCGCAGTAGATTATTTTATTAATTTGTTCTGAACTCTTGCTCTGTATACTGGTCCACTGTCCTCCATCAGTCCAGAAAAAACAGCTGCTTATGTCCCCGTGGTATTTTCCTGCCATAGACTTTTATTACTATGACCATCTATACTAATTCCAGAAAAACAACAAAAAACAGGAGCTCACACGTGATTCTGGAAGGGAATATCCTACCAGGTTCTGTGGCCACTGAAAGGTAGCTCTCAGTGCTTGTGAATCAAAGTGTTTTCAGAAGATCAGAAATCATACCTTTGGCCTCTCTTTTCTTCCTCCTTTTTTTTTCCCAATCCTCTCTACCTCCTTTCTTAGTAACTGAGTAACCTATTTACCACATACAGAAGCCAACATTATAAAAAGAACAGTTGTAACCTGTAAGAAAATTAATAGAAGGGCTTTTATCACAGAGTGGCAAGAAAGGGGATCCAAACCAAGATGCCATGTAGGAGACAAAATTCATGTTGATATGCATTTTGACCCTTTCATCTCTTTTATTTCAAGAGAAGTACAAAACACAAACATTAAAGTCTTTTACTTTGGATACTTCCAAGGGACATTCAGTGAACAACAAACCAATTCAATCACTTCAAGTACTCTCACATGGGAGCCACATCTGTGGGGTTTTATATTTGATTTTTAGGCACCTTGGAAACGAGAAAAGAAAGGAGTTTGGGATGCCTAATTCCCATAGGCTGTGATGAGTGGATTGCTAACAAAAGGAAATTATATTCGGAAAGTCTAGAGAAAAAGTAATATACTTTAAGGTAACAAGCAAACAGCAGGTAAGGAAACTCCACAAGTGCATGCCAGAACTTCCACCCACATTAGAAGAAAGTCAGTCTCACTCTCTTTCAGAGTCTTCCACAAGAAGAAAATGCACACACGTCTGTAACCAAAACAGACATCTTGTGAAACGACCTGACTCATTCTGGATACAGTCAGCATGCAAGTTCATTTATTTGGTTGGTAAACTGTCAGTAAGTTGTCTAAACAGGTTAAGATCATCTAGTTCCTCCACCTGCTCTGTGCCAGCCTGGCTCACGCCGGGCTTGTCCCTATTGAAATGTGGACCTATTCAGCCATCGCTAATTAGCATTCCTGAGCCACCACCCAGCACAACTGGGAGCCGCGTCTCCGTTTGAACAGCTACCCTTCTAACACAGTTTGCTCCTTATCAGCTGAAGGGAGAGCTTTCGCACTGCAGAGTAAATGCTTGCAAGCTCCACAGGAAGAAAGTGTAAGCAATGATTTCTCGCTGTAATGCGCAGAAAGCATTAGCAACATTGTAAGTAAACAGAGAGAAAGGTCAGTAAACAGCCAGTTAATAAACCAATTCACACTTCTTAGCTGGAACTCAGTCTTAAAATTAGTAAAAAGCCACCTGAAGCCTGAAATATTTCCATATGCAGGCAGTTTCTCCTTTGCTTGCTACCTCAGATCTCTCTCAAGCAACCCAGGATTAAATGGCATCACTCTTGATAAGAGGTTTTTACCTGTTTTCTTGAGCCCCAAGACATTAACCTAGTTTAGACACAGACATTGTTTAGACATTGTGTTCAACTGCGTTATTTAGTTACTTCCAATATGTGTTAATCATTACACTAACAAATCAGTCCTACCAATGCTGTATTAAAAAAAATCAGTTACTACTTGGAAGTGCATTTTTTCACAGCCTGAAAACAGCTGAACGCAGAAGTAGACTCCTCCATACATCACAAAACTCCTTTTCTGTGTCCACAGATAACACGCACAAGCCTTTTACTGTCTCACAGAACATCACGAGAGCCTTAATCACAGCCTCACATTCATTCTCCTGCCACATCAAACCGTAACACATGACGCACCCCACATCACAGCTCATCTTTGGTTTTGCTTATGGAACACCTCCAGCCAAGGAACTGGATTAGACACCCTGCTCTCTCCCAGGTTATTTTATCACATGGGGAGCACAGAAAGAACAAGGTTAGCTACACCACATGATGCAACACCAAAACCCAGAGTGCTTTTGCCATTTATAACCAGAATGGGTTTTTTTCATTTAATGATTTTTTTTAAGAAATGACATAGTGAAAATAAGCAAGCAAACAAACAAACAAAAAATCCACCTATCCCTTGTCAGTTCCAGGTACTCTGTTACACAAAGTATTTCCACACATTTCAGTGATTTCTTTCCTGGCAGGGCTGATGGCTAACAGCAAGGAACACAGCCCAAAGAGGGGCTCGCGCAGCACCACAGGGAGCACTGCAAGATCTAACCGATCACCAAGCCCTAAGTGGCACTTGGGACTGTGTTAACGCAGCTGCTGTGCTTAGCTCTGCCAAAGCCCAGGGCACCTCAAGAGGGTGTGCAGGGGCAGACAAGCGGCAAAGGCCAGGATCCCTGGCAGAAGCTTCTACAGCCTGTCTGGAGCCCTCTGGGGTATTTAAAGAAGCAGCTTCAGTAGTTCATGATGCACATCCTCTGATCAAAAGTAAGCACCTCTAGTCCTGCTCTAGAGTAAGTTCCTTCAGACCACAACTAGTTCAGCACTTAGCTGAGATGTGGTACATTAGGCCTTAATGTCGCTTTTCTGGAGAGGATCCAAATCTGTAATTCTTAGTTCCCAAGAAAGTTTCCCAAGAAATCCTCACACTTAAACTAACAGTATCCCAGAGCCTGATCTGTCTTCTCTCTTCCAGGGGCTGCTCGTGCATTTATCATTACACTGATAAGAACCTCCCTCTCCATTTCAGGTACGATCACTTAGACTACAACTTTCTCTGGTTGCAAGATTAATGCAAAAGGATGGATGAAGGCTGCTCCCACTGAACAATAACCTATTCCCACCTCACCAGAGAACTCCATTGTGAGGCACGAGGTGGGGACTCCAAGCCCTGAGACCATGGAAGAGTCACACAATTACCTGCTACCCTAATCTCCTTTCTCCTTCAACTGAGCTTTGCATTTCAGCACTGCTGGAAAGTGCCTGGGTTCAGCTGCCACTTTATGAAAAGGAATCACGCTTCCATAGTACCAGAGCAATGATATCCAAGAGGACCATAAGGAACAACAGTCCTGTTAAGACTTGTCAGTCCAATTGCACAACAAGGAAAAGCCACGCATACGCTGATGTGCAAACACGGTGGGAAGAGTAAGAGGCAACAGGAAGACACTGTTAGTGCCCTCCAAAGTTTAAGCTTCAAGATTTCTTGCTCAACACTTTCCAGATGCACCATTAGTTTAGCAACGTCCTTTTTAAAGTGAGCTTCAAACTAGGCTGATTTGAGATCAATAACAGAGCACAACATTAAAAAAAAGCTGAAGCTTCACAAGAACCAAAGGTACTGAACTGAACTCACCTTCTTAACGCATTCCCCCTAAAGGCTGTTATGGTGTACCTCAAAAAGAGTCCTCCCCTCCTTCACTGCTGTTTTGTAACCTAACTTCAGGGGCAGCTGGCCCCAGTGCACCCCGGGAAGGAAAACCCTACCTCCAGCTGTGGAGAGCAGCCCCCAGCCGGTGACCAAATCGGTCCCAGTCACACCCACACCACCCAGCTGCAAACACTCTCATCCAGCCCAAGTCAACAGAGAGCAGGTGAACACGTTACTAGAAGATTGTAGTATTGTGTCAAACTCAGAGCGCTTTCATTTGGATCCTCTCCCCCTTCACGCTGCCTGTGATTTCCACCTGCAAATTGAAATACTGTGCCCTTAAATTATTTTGTCTCGTGAACGTGCCAATTTACCTTAAAAAAAGTGGAAATGACAGAACCTGCTTTGTGCGTTCCTCCCAGTTAATTTGATTTAACTGGGTGGGGAGGAAGGGAACTTTCTCTCTGCTGGTTTGGTTACTTTCTGTGTGATGCTGTAATTCGGCTTTTCCCTGACACTACAGAACCCAGCCACCCCTTGCTCAACAGAAAACTCCCACTGCTGCTGCCCAGATGATTTCTGTGGCTCCACAGCAGATTTTCTGAGATTTCTGTCTTGGGCACAGAAACATGATTATGCTAATTATGAGAGAGAAAAGATAATAGATACAAAAGTTCTTTTCTGTCGTCAGCTCAAGGTCAAAGCTTTACCTACAGCTAACAAGGAAATAATCTATTCATGAGGCCACATCAGGAACCAGCATAGTCACAGCAATGCAAACACAGAAAGCCGTAATTTGCAACAAATGGGGTAGAGCTACCTTTTAAAAACCGGCAGAGTCTTAGCTTTATTTAACTGAAGACATTATCCTAAAACTAAAATCGCCTCAGTTCTTGGTCTTAGCTTCGAGGGAAAGAAGGCATCCAGCCATGCAAAGCAATGAGCGCAATACGCTGAAACTGAATTCAGAGTTCAGGATAACTCAGGGTAAACTGAGTTTTACTACAGCCAATGCTGGAAGTCCACAACAGCCTTTGAAAATGCCAGTGCATTATACCAGCCATCTAGAAAGGTGCTTTTTCCCTTTTTTTTCTCCTGCTAAGCATGCTGCTTATTCAAAAGAAAGATGCCACCCATTCTTGAATTATGATAACCTGTAGATCACTGGGACTCTGGGTTTAAGATGACCCCAAGCAGCTTAGAGCTTTCTAGAGAAACTGGGCTGTTTCCAAGCAAGACACTGAGAAATTGATTGTTACATTGACAGAAATACCAGTGCAGGCTTTGCATATGCTACAGCGGGATATTTTTATGGTAGGTGTTCCACTAGCAGCAGAAGTGCAACAAGATGCAAGGAACTCACTTCCAGCACTGTGTCATCTATGCTTCTAAGAGCAAAGTGATGCAAGCGTTTAAAGCCATCCTGGCTATGCCTTCGCTGCCACTCTGATAAGCTTTATCAGGGTAGCAGGCTGGAAGGAAGCCTGCTTTTCGTTTTGCTTTTTCCAGGAAAGAAACCATCATACAGATGCAAATCATGACTGACAGGTGCTCTGATAGCAGCCTGCAGTGCAGGTGGGACACCGGGTCTGGCTTTATTTTAGCTCCTCTAATTCTGTTTCAACTGTCATAGTCATCAGGAGGGTTAATGTGTTTAATATGCAGGCTGCTGGGAGGAGGGTTTGAGAAGAAACTTGTACCAAATGCTACTTTTCCTCTGTACAAGCACATACTTTAAGGGTATTGTGGTGTTAATGCTCCCTAAGGAACAAAGCATTAACCTCTTTGTGGACCTAGATTTTCAGCAGAGCAATGCTACACAAAAGCACTTCACTATTTCAGTCTCTAGATTTTGCAGCAGAAGCAACAGTTGTGATTTCAGCAAGTAGATTACTTGTGCCATGTGCAGGAAGGGCTTGATGCGTCAGAGCATGATCCATGCAAAACAGCTCACTACACGATTAGCTGGTTCCACCGGCACCAGGGAGCACTGAGGAGACAGAAGCTCCTTAAACCCACCTCTTCTGGAGGTTCAGGCTCTTCGTGGAGGGCAACAGGTGGCCCTTCTTTTCGTTTGTAGTTCAGCACGTTGAGCTCTGCTCTTCCTACCCATTTGCTCTCATGAGGAAGGTCAACACCTTTACTACACAGAGTGGCCAGAGGAAGCAGCAGTTTCCTTGCCCTTCCTTAGCGGTTAGAGCACTCATTCAGGATGTGGGAACTACACATAGTTCCCTGTTTTCTTGCTGGCACTCAGATCGATCTGTTCAGTTTCGCAAGGGCTGAACTTCCTCAGAATTGGAGACCTGAACACTCTAACCTCTGAACCATCACGTAAGAAGACCACCCTGAAAACTCCGAGAACTACCTTTCTCTAGCCCAGGAGAGACGGATGTGCCATGCCACTTAGCCCTGAAGAGAAGGGAGGTGTTTCTGAGAATGGCAATAGCAGGACTGTCCATATCTGAGGGTTTAAGTGTGAAAAACCAGGATCAAATAGTTTCCAAGTTTAGGTGGTCACGAGCTGGCTGCGATGGGAGGTGTGCTATTTCTTCCTGCAGACCAGCACCTACAACACCAACACTCCAGATCAGAGACGGGAGAGATGGCATGTGTTGTCTGCAATAATCAGACAGATTATTGTAGACAGAGCAGAGCCCACGTGCAGTGCTTCCCAACAACCAAGAAATAAATAAAAGTACTATCCGCCCTTTCAGGAAATTAAACAACATCCAAGGCCACGCTGGTTGCCCTGTTACTTATTGAAATTTCCCAACAAAAAAATGAAGCTAAATCTCTGTATGTCTGCTATTTTATTTGCCAATTTCCTCCCACTTTGTTGATTTGCTGTGAGCAAATGATATGTGAGAGCACACACATGGTACATTTAAGCGTTTTACTTTCCATCCTCCCTGGGATAACATTCCATGTTTTATGGCTGACCAGCAATCCAGGATAGCAGCCTGAGAAATCCTGATGTAACACAGGTTCTTCAGATAGCACCATCATTTCTTTAAAAAATCTTTCATTTCCAAAGATAATAGGATAACAGCTATCTGAAGCAAGGCAAGGCAGTATCCCGTCTCATATTAAGAAATGTCTGAAAATCTCACGTCACAGACAGGGTTATAGCTGTTTTGTTCGTGATCATAGTCAAGAGTTCAGAGACAAATCAGGAAAGCATTCATTGTGATGAAATTGTTATATTCAGTTGCAGGAATGGGAGAACCAGCTTACACTCTAAACAGGATAAACCAGCTCATACCGGTTTACATAAAACGCCCTAAATAACAATGCCAACACAGTGTGTCAAATCACTGAACCAACAGAGCACAAGATCAAATTGCTGTTGGATAATCAACAAGTCCTCTGATACAGACTGTGCTTATCTTCAAAGAACTGTATTCACCTTTTCACCTACTGATTCTTTAAGGTTTCTCATGCTTTTACACCCTAATTTTCTTTGTAAAAACTTACAATGTCAAAATGATGGTAAAGGGAGGGCACAAGTGTGGCATGGAGAACATCTAGTCTCTGTTCAAATGCACTTCTTTTTGGCTCTGGCTGTCACACTACTCTCAAAGTATCTAGAATGGTGCAAAGCACTACTCTCCTTCCAAGTCCCCTCCCTCCGCAAGAGTCTGCTGTCCACTTCTCATATTGTCTTCTAGACTCCCATCCCATGCAATCAGCCAGTGGAAATGGCCTTGGCTGGTGTGCATCTGAGAGCACAGACGACATCCAGAAATTACACTGTATTGCTACAGACTAAATTTAAACCTGTCGGCAGTGCTCTGGGTTTCTGGTCTGGCTGTGTCTGGCAACTCCGCCTCAGTACGTTCCTGTGCTTTTATTCCTGTAATGCAGCAACAATTCAATCGCAGTTCCAATCTCAAACATGATTCTAGAAATGACACAGCAAAATTCCATTTTCATTTGTTCCAGCAATTGCAGATCGCAGCTGCCTGCTGCTCAGCTTTGGGGACAGTTCGCTTGTTGCTGAGTTTTTGGTGCTTTTCAGGGGTAGGGTTCTGTTTTGGTTTGAAAGCAGGAGAAAGAGAAGGGAAAGCAACTGTTAACCTTAAAAATCTGTGAACAGGAAAGTTGTGTGTTCATTCTGAAATAATGCATGTTATTTCCTGCCTTTTTATTTGTGATTGTAATTATTCCTGTGTTGATAATGTAGGAGTCAGAGGGTAATCTGCTCGCTTTCAACTGTTGACCATACAAAGCAGATCTTAATCTAAACAATAAGCAGATTCAAAACAGAAATAAACATGTTGGTCTCCAAACAAAGGAAGCCTACAGGATATTCTCAGAGTAAGATTTTTCAGGATCGGTTCCACTGATACTTGTTAAATAAAATAAATTGGCAACAGCCCCTTATTGACAATAACAACACAAAACACAGCAATATCAATCATGATTTCCATTTCTTAAGAACTATATAAGCTACCAGTTCTTTTGGCTTTTGGGCAATTATTTTTTTTACGTGATTACGCAGCATATGTGTAGTTAAACAGAGGATCCAAGATGTGTCTGCCCACCCTTGTCATTGTTGCATTTCCCCTGACCTATTTACTAAAGAACAAATTAACACTGCAGATTTATGGGGTCTGAAAAAAGCTATTAGTGAGAATTTGATTTGCATAATTCAAGTATCACCATTCAAAATGAAATGTTATTTATTATCATAAAAGCAACAAAATTAAAGTGGTGTTATTAGGTGGTCACTTGCATTGCAGTGGGGAGAAAGGTCAAAAGCATTTAGCATTTTTTAAAAAGGAAAAATATCTTCAAAGCAGGTCACTTCAAAATACCTAATTCATTCCTAATAGTAATTCACTGTAGCTCCCATAATTCATGAATCCCAAGAATGCACTTAAACATCTGCAATTTCATTACTCCATTTTTTTATACCGTTGTCTTAAAATTTTGATGAGCCATTGTGCAGGTAACAAGTCGAAGTTGAGGATTACTACTGCAAGAGAAGCAATGAACCCAGCTGTTCACTGCGACCAAGAAAGGATTATTCTCTAGGACGGGTCATAGCAGAGATTTGCCTGCTGTTGTTTAATACCTGCAACAGCTGAAAAACCAGCTGCTTAGTTTGAACATTTCAAAACTCCCCAATGAAAAAAGAAATCTTTCATTTTCTGGGGGTTTTTTGGTGTTTTGGAGGGTTTGTTTGGTCTTTTTTTTCTCTAGAAGCAGAAAACTGCAGAGCTCAACACCCCGAAGTTGAGGATTACTACTGCAAGAGAAGCAATGAACCCAGCTGTTCACTGCGACCAAGAAAGGATTATTCTCTAGGACGGGTCATAGCAGAGATTTGCCTGCTGTTGTTTAATACCTGCAACAGCTGAAAAACCAGCTGCTTAGTTTGAACATTTCAAAACTCCCCAATGAAAAAAGAAATCTTTCATTTTCTGGGGTTTTTTTTGTGTTTTGGAGGGTTTGTTTGGTCTTTTTTTCTCTAGAAGAAGAAAACTGCAGAGCTCAAAACCAACCTGTTCGAGATCTCTCAAATTCATATAATCCCACTCTTCTTTTAGCAAAACGTAGCGGTCTTTCACGAAAAATAACAGAGTGGGCATGTCATAACAGCCTCATGAAATAACCAAGACTGTTCTAAATACATTGAGTATAAGGTGCTCAAGTCTTGGAGCATTTCCAGAATGGCAGAGAAACGTTACGTAGGCAGTAGTGAAGAGCCTCTTACTTCTGCTGTTCCACAGAAGCAGCTGTGGACACCCCTGCCGTGGTAAGGCAACATCCTGCCCTACCACCAGCCCAGTCTCATCATCCTTTTAGGATGCCCTTTGCCTCGCAGAAGATGCACTTGCCTTTAGCCAGGGCCTGACCCCTTATTCCAGGTCCCTCACACTTTCTCCAGGAGTTGTAACTCTCCCACCCTTTTCTGATGTGTTCTGTGAAGCCAAAGGATTACAACAACAGAACTATATTAGCCACCTCCCTGCCTGCTTTTCCCTCCCTTACCTGATTTTTACATTTAGAGAATGCAGTGTATCTGATTCAGCAGTTCTGCTCAATCAGGTGAATACTCAGATAAGTAACACCACCACTGGCTTGCTGCACCTTACTGGTGGGTGCTCCTTTCAGAAGCAGCAATCACTTATGGCACTGCAGTTTCACAGAGGCTGAGAGCAGTAATTCACTGGCCTTCCTTCGTCTAGGTCAGAGCTTCCCGCACTGTGGTATGCACACCATGCATGATGTGCAAAGCTAGTTCCAAGAGATACGTGCTAAAACCAGACCCACCCACAGTTGTTTCTCTGGAGGAAATAGTGACAGTAAATACTGCCCATGAAGCTGAATGCTTCTTCCTGTGCCTGCCAGCAGCCCCAGACCTGCCACCACATCTCCTTTATGAAAAATGTCAATGCAGAAGGTGGATATTAGCAATCTCTGTGCATTTACTCATCTGCACAAGAATTCTTTGTGCTGCTCTGCCCTCTAAGCCTGGGTTTTCACAGAATCACTGTTCACCATTTTCACATGTCCCAACACGAAGCACAGCACCAGAGACTCTACTGTGGCACATGACAGTGGGTCCCAGCAGTATCTCTGGCTTTTCATGACTTGTCCTTCTGAAGTAACCAACAAACTACTTAATGAGGGTGCGGATAATGTGACCACGCAGCCATGCAGTTGTGCTCAGTCATCTGACTGCCATGTGGTGTTAACTTGGAAGCTAATCTGGACAAAGCTGTGATTTCTCCTCATCTTACTTTCTCTCTTCCCTCACCACCTGTAAGTCTCCTAGATATTCAAATAGCATTTTTCCACTCTGGGTATTAAAAGATTTGTCATAAACTCGTTTTGACATCAAGAAAGCAAACTTCAGGGCATTCAACCGAAAGTCTTGCATCAGGGCAGGGGAAGAAAAAGCAATGACAGTAACTCCCATCTCCGCACACAACTCCATCGGAAGCAGCATGCTTCCCGCACCACAGCCCTCTGAGCTGTCACACTGCACCACTTCCCTTTTCCTGTCCCCGAGGGGGAGAAGCTCTGTGGTTACTCTCTTGGCCCCTTCTGCCAGGCAAGGAAGAGGAAGGGCAAGGGAAGGGGAGGGGAGGGGAAGGGAAGGGGCAGACTGACAGAGAAGGCAGCAGCTTAGCTACCCCTGCTGATGGCATGCAGAAGTGCCAGGCGCTACATGGCAGCCGGCAGGAGCGGCCATCCCTGCCCCTCTGCATGGATGGTGGCCAAGCTCAAGGGGAGCCCAGGGAAGCTGCAGCCATTCCTCACTGCTAACGATCAAGGTCCGTATGTAGGTGTTTAACCAAGTGTCACCCAAAGGTCACTGAATGACTTAGTCTGCAATAAAACTTACAAGACCTGATGCTGTAAATCTGCCACTTGCCATAACCACTAAAACACGTATAGAAAGCAACATCTGTAACACGTCTCAGTTTCACAAAGCATGACTGTATTTTACATTTTGGATCCAGAATGCAAGAGACAATTTTCCAACTATTTCAAGAGGAAAAATTAACTCAGGCTTAAACCCACCGTTTATTTTGGTTAACAGTTCCATTTTAACTTAATCTCTATGCAGGCCCCCCCCCCAACATATTTTCTTAAGGTTTGAGTCTTCGTTTGCCTGCAGCACTGAACTACGCTTTCCAAAACCAGCTTCCACATCTGATCACCTTAATGAAAAAAGTCTGTCCTAACTCGTTACAAGGAATTGGACAAAGTCACTGAACACAGGGGAAAAAAACATTTCAAAAAATTTGGAAAACCATGGCAAATGCATGCGCAAATGCTTCTGCAAACATCAAGCACTCCTTCCGTTCCTGCTGGTATTTCCAACTATTGTCTTCCTCCTTGGGTCAGCACCTGCATCATACAGGACCTTTTCTTGAGAAGACACTGTAACTAGGAAAGTAACACAGGATGGCATGAGAACCTGATGGCTCTAAGAAGTGAATAAATCAACTGTTCCCCCTAAGCTCATCCTCCTTTCAGAAGTGGTTGGGGCCTAAAATAACTGGGGAAGTTGAGGCTACCATTTGTAAAACCCCCTTCTAAGATCACCGCAGCCTGACCATATTCTCAGAATGAGAAACAAGGTGCTGTGATCAAAGCGTGTCACAGGGCTGTGCCGAGTGATTCAGAATAGCTGATACATGCTGAGAAACAAACAAGTGAAAGAAGGATCTCTTCCATTTGCTCCCACTCCAAGTACAATTAGCGCAGTAACACATACAGTTGGGGAAAAAGATCGCTCAAAAAATCCACCTATTTCTTTCATCTCCACTGTCATCTTAGAACCCTAATATCTTTCTTGTTTTCCTATGTAACCTCCATAGCGCACACCACCTCCTCTCACCCTGAGCACCCGGATCAATCCAGTTCCAACGCTCTCTCCTACAAATCTGTGCTCTCCAAAATGACTGCACAAGCCCTCGCACTGCCTGAACATCCACTGCTCCCAGCCTCAGAAACATCAGCTCAACAAGGAGAAAATTGTCTACAGCTCTATTGTTGCCTAATCCCATGGGGCAGACCAATTTTTCCTGAGTGAGTTCCTCAGCTTTTCATTCTCCACTGTGCTCCTCTTCTACTGCCACTTTGTCTCAACAAACAGGCAGATCTCCTCTGAGGGAAACCATAATGCATACAAAATACACAAGGGATTCTGAAGTCCCACTTCTGCAGAAATCACTTGTGGCTGGATCATACTATGATGCTAACTCTGTCAGGCCTCTCCACGATCATGTGGAATAACCAGAATTAACAACTCTGGATTGGGAAAGGGAAGGGGAAAAAAAAAAAGAAGGAAAATAAAAAAAGAAAAAATGGCCTATTGTTTGCCAACAAACCAACCATAAAACTGTCGTTAACTTCTCCTTTCTGTGCTGCTCAGACGGTTCTCTTTTTTCAGATGGAAAGGGGAACTGTAAAAAGACAAGACTTTTATCATCCTCTTTCCAAACTGGCATGACAAACATCCAGGGTTTGAGGTTGTTGTTAGGGGGTTGGTTGGTTGTGGTTTTTTGAAGGCTGAATGCTTATTCAAATTCTAAGCTTCATGGTCACATCATCCTACCACAAGCTGTGACTTCACTAGGCAATAACCTGTTCATTACTGTTTAAGTATAGCACAGAGATTTTATTCCTGCATTTCAGTCCCAGTTCTTACGGTCTCTATGAACAGGCCATTTCCCCTGACTGCAACAGAGCAGAAAAGATGTCCATCACTAACTGTTCACGCCATGCCTTGCTCAGAGTTACCACTTCCTCAAACCTGCTGACTTGTTTAGTCTGGTTACCCTTCTGTTAGCTATTTCTACCAAAACGTGCCTGGTTCAGTCCTGCTCTGAGAGCTAGAAACCTTATGAGGCATTTGCTACAGTTAGATATTGTGTATGTACAGCCTTTCGGGGACAACCTACTCAACTGCCTCAGTCTTACCTGTAAAATCTCTCTTCCAGAACTACTGCTTAATTTAACATAGCTAATGTTAACACAGCTAAATCACGCACTGTTGAAGAAAGCACACACCACATTTTACTCCCTGGATAAGAGAGAGAGAGTATGGAATAAAATCTTGGATATCCTTATCTTCCTATCCCTCCCTCTCAAGGGTTTCAGGTCCAAGTGGAATGCTTCTTGGAATCCCCTCTACTCTACTGCACTAGGACTTAAAGACAGCAATTAGAGCAAAACTTCCAATGAGGGCAGATCTGCCTCAGCCTGTCTGGAAAATTAAAGAGGAAAAAAAAGCAAGAGATCACTCAATTGATTATCACAGCTGGTTTTTGCTGACAATACTGTAATCCAGTTAATGAAGTTGCAATTGAGTTTAACTTGGCTCCATGTCCTCTAATGTAAATATTCTGCTGCTGGCATTAAACATGTTAACATTTGAGCATATGGTCAAAACACCACACTTTCACTGAAACAAGCATCATAAGCTTGGGGAAAAAAAAGCCAAATACACAAGACTCCTACACCAGAATGCCTTATTAACGGAAAACTACTAACAAATATAGCTCATTATGGGACTGAATGAACAGTTCAACTTAAAGAGCTACAGTCCCATCACACAAATATTTTCAGTCACCCTGCCAAATAAATTGCCTCTAGTTTACAATTTCATCAACATGACAAGACTGGAAGTAAGAAGGAAAACACGATCTCAGTAGGTCTGCACTAGATGCAGAAATTTCTTCATGTAATAAAGGATTTTAACCTCCTACCCCTGGCACCAGGTGTGAGGTGACAGTTCTGCGTCAATGCTGTAAAAGTGTTTTACAGTGACACAGTGTAGGTCATCAATCTCCAAATGCCAGCTCAAAGGGTTTGTGAAAATGATTCAAGTGATGCTAGCTTAACTTCTGGAAGGCAGTAACTCTTCGCAGTTTGGTCACGCATTAGAAAAATACACAGTGGTTGTGCCATTCACAGAAACTCCAGGATTCAACTGCAAAAGCACACAATAGCTAGGTTCTAGTCCAGGGAAAAGTACTTCCTCAAGGTGAGTCGCACATCATTTACTTTCATCTCCTTTGTGAACACAAGGCTTCCTCTTCTAGGCCTCAGCAACATGTGGTACAGAGACCAGCAAGATGTTAAGATACATCAGTGTGGATCTATGGTCCCAATACCCTACATTTTTACTGTTGTGTTGTAAGTTGTATGCTAAATTTATCACTTACACTTTAGTCCTGCTTATGTAACTGTTTTGTGTTACAAGCAGCCACTGTTACTCCATGTAATATGTAACTGTTTGTCAAACAGTATCACCGTGATATCAAAGTAAACAGGTTGAGGAGTCGGGGTAAGTCTCTGTAGAGTTCACCTTGACATATCAGCCACTGTCCCTGCTCATTGGCAGTAAACTAATGTTCACTGGTCCTCAAGTCCTCTCAGTAGCAGAACAGCAATAGCAGTTAATTCTTCTCCCATCTCTTCCCTGTTTTTTCTAGACTGTCAGGCCTTTGAGATGTTATGTGTATTTCATCATACCTACTGCGATACTCTTTGGTCATGTTTACAACAAGTTCTAGTTCTAATAGATGCAGAAAATGGTTATGGTTGCAAAATGAGTTTTCATTATTCAAATTCTGGAAAATAGCACCTTTAAAATAGCTTCTTAGTTGTTATACCAAATGAGCATTTCATTTTTATGAATACCCTGTATCATTTGATGGGTCAGAAGACTTCTGTGCAACATTGTTTCAAAATGAAGACTTTAAAAATACACATTTTAAAATAGGAACAATTACTATTTGAACATTTAGAAAGCAAAAATTGGTTATTACAGAAGAGAAATGGAAATAAGTCAGCTATCTCTATTCACCATGCAACTAATTGTCATGAAGAAACAATTTTTACCCACCTTATTTTAATATACCTATATTTAGAAAAGGATTAGGCTTTTAAGTTAAAAGGAAAAAGATCTTGAAGGTTTAGGAGCTGCTTATGTTCATCAACTGATACAACTTGCCTATTCCCTTTGTGGTAAAGGGCACTCCCCTCCCCCCACTCCTCCCCGTCCTTTTTCTCCTATTTTCTCTGAAAATATAGCTTTTGTTTTTACATGAGATCACCAGAGCACACGTTCAGTGAAAAATATCTCATGCTGTGCAACTTGCATACATCGGGCTTTCAGGCAGACCATAAGCATACTGGTATGATTCAGATTAGGTATACTACATATATAACAAAGAGCTTGCACATCATCATGATATTTTCAAGAACTGTGTCACTTCTTGGAAGAAGTGCAAATTGAAGAGAATCATCTAAGGCAAATTTCCATTTCAGTTGGAGGTCCCACAAGCCATCCCAGCTCAAGATACAGAGCTAAGTGAATCAGGTAAGTTCTCTTACAAAGGAGATTATCATAATTGGGGAGCAACACCTTTACATGATCTGAAGATAATAAAGATGTTCTCATGACACTTAGGTCCACGGAAGTACCAATCTCAAATCTCTTCTTGTATTAGGATAGGCGACACCATTCCCTTTCCCACATTTGCGTCCCCTCGTTCTCTTCCTGTCCTCCCAGCTAGCTGCACAGCAATAACTTTCTTTTCATATGGACTTCACAATAACTCTTGCTCAGCTGTCCTGCTCTTTACCTTGACTTCTTTTCTCTTGCGGGATTTCCCTTCCACACACAGAGCTCTATAGAAACTTTGACAGGATTCCAAAACTACTCTTGCCTGAACACTCAGAAGCTTTGTACTACCAGCCTATAAGGTCAGAGAGACATCTGTTAGCAACAAGGCTTCCTTAATGTTTACAGTTTTTAAGCAACTAATGCCCATAACTTTACTGTAACATAAAGAGATACTGTCCCTATTTATAGACACAAAGAGAGAGAGGTTTATGTGGTTTGTCCCGAGACAGAAAACTGATGGAAGTAAAGGGCTAGGCATTTTTAAATTCTTGACTCCCAAATCTTCACACACAAGGAATAAATAATGCAGTTAAACCAAGGCAATAATGAGACAAGAAGTAAATTTCAGTGAACAACTCTGTCAGGGGAATTTTGTCCTCCCATGACTGCCCTGCTACTCATCCCAGCCCTCCAGGGAGAGCAGGCTGCCGAATGCCACTTAGCTAGATGATTTTTTTTTTTACCACACAGTAGGTCTTCTAAACAGCAGAAACTAGCAGGGTATTTACACTTTGACTCTTAAACCAGCTTTGTTTCCAGGCCTCCTGTGACTTAGAGTTAAAATGCTGAGAACTCCCAGGTGGTCATGAAATCACTTTTCTGCACTCCAGAAACACCATGCATAGGCCATTAGGGGACTTAAAAACCTGCTTAAGAATCGAGTCCAGCCTACTGCAGAACTCACAAGGATGAAGATGCCAATTTACACCTTGAACTTTCACTACCATTAACACACTTTATACTCTTAAGATAATTATGCCATCAGACAACCCTGAGGCAGATCAGTCTATGGCAAAGCCTGCATCGTCAGTGAAGCCCTCCAGAAAGCCTGTCAGTATAGCTAACCTCACTGTCAAGAAAGCTGAATGTATCCTACAGACTGGAAAGAGTTCCCTCTCCGTGTTGGGGAAATGTCAGGTCTCTGTTTGGTAGAAATCAGACCACTCACAGAAGAAACTTTTCTACCCATTTTACAAGTAGCCTTAAGATTACGTGGTCTGCCCAAGCCCACAAGGTAAAGAAAAGCAGAATTTAAAGGTAATTCCTTGTATTCCAACCCAGGACTCTTGACACAAGGCAGATGTTTACTCTTCAGTGCATCTAAAATGTGAAATACAAAATGCTTGAGAAAAACCCCAATCCTGTAGTTGATAAAACAGCAGCACAGAGCAGTCGGACACAAGAGGAGCCAAACCAGTTTCATAACATTCCGCTACCTGTGTCCTGACAAACACACCAATAAGTGAGTATAAGGCCAATAAGTGAGTAACAGCCACAAAGTGCAGCCATTTCAATGGCTACGCTTACTAGCTTCATCCTGACAGAGAAGCGTACAGGACCATCCAGCACTGAACATTGCTTAGAAAACCCAATCTTCAGGTCTGAAAAAAACCCCTTAATTCCCAGGCAAGCATTAATGCATATGCAGGAGCAAACCACAAGGAGTGCAGCTGAACCCAGAAATGTGTGGAAGTGCTGCAATATCCAGGTAATGCAAGTATTATTCTTCCACAGGTAATAAACAAAAAGGTCTGTATTAAACTTGGTGACAACAGTGAGGAATCTAGCAGCTTTATGAGGATGTTCTAAGGGAAAAGCTAATGGGCAGCATTGTTCTGTCACAGGCATGTTCTTCATGCACAAAATAGTGCAATTCTTGGTTTCTGCATTTTCACTTACAAAGGGAAAGCCATTTTTGACTCTTACAGTAGACCAAATGATCAACAAAAATCTTACTTCTGACTTAAGTGTACTGAATCATTGATAAGATTCAGTTGGAACTTCACAGATCAAGAACAAGAGAAAACATGCAGCACTATCTCAATTTACCCGTAGCTCCAGAACACTTAAAAGCTTCTGCCACAAAAATTGACAATGAACTAATCCGCCAAAACCAACAATCACAAAGTGACAATTTACTGCAGTGAGCTTGGCTTTTTTGGGTCTACCCTCTAGATCTCATCTGTAGATTCAATAGAGCACTCTACACATCCAGCAACCTACTGCACAGAACAGTAAGCTGTGAGAAATCAAAGACTGTGTGTGGGTCAGCCAACACTGCTGAGCACCCAGGTCATCTCGGCACAATCCAAAAGACTCCCAGAAAGTCAAGCCAACCACAAAACAACTGCTGCTTTCCATTATTTTCCCCCACTTGGGAGACCAGAAATTAAATTCTATTTCCAGGCACTTTGGGGACGCAACTCCAACTTCTGTGTGGTGGGTGAACATTGTTCTTTCTTGGCAAATGCATCTTATTGACCTCTTGAGTCAGCTTTGTTACGTATTGCTGCCATATTAGGCAAAACTAGCTTAAAGCATTTCAGTAACTATTTAATGTTCTAGTCATTACTTCTATTTGCCAGAACTACCTAGATCTGTCTTCCATTCTTTCTGTTCTCTTCCAGCTAACTTTTCACACCTTTGTTCTCTAAATTCCTGTCCTCAGGGGATGGAATCCAGGTTATCAAATCTGGTAAGAAATCACCTTTAGCTTTACAGCAAGGGCAGAAAAAAAAATTTGCACCCTGTTTTTGCATTTTAACTGGAGTAAAGTTGAACTACAACCCATTTTAAAATGTTTGACCCCAGTAAAAGCAAAGTGAAGCGTGAAATACTACTTCAGTCAGTTTAGGACTGCGCCATGCTCTAGCTCTCAAGTGGTAATACAAGTGGCAGCCAGAGGCATGTTATGGTAAGGCATTCCTTGAATAACATCTGTGAAAAGTTCTCCCCAATACTTCGGAGTTACTTTTTATTCTTTTGGGGGTTTTCAGAGGATATCCATTGTTACCAACAGCATGAAAATAACATCTTAACAGCAACAATAGCATACTATGTTCACAACTCTTTTACACTTTAAAGAATAATGAATATTATTTCCACGTAAGGAAAACTCCAATCCCATTTTCAAATGGCAGGACTGAACTGTGGACTCAATGTCAGTAAAAGGAACTACTTCGAGCAGCAGCTAATGTTTTACATGTGTAAGAAGAACCTTCACCATCACAACAGTGGGGGTGGGGGGAGAGGGGGAAATTTATCCTCTCCTTTCTCTCAAAAACAGACAAAAAGAGGAAAGTCAGATGCAGTTATCCTTTAAATAATGCCTATGAGTATCATATACGATGAATTTATTTCCGGGGGTGGGGAAGGAAGGTATTTATTTCTCGTTAATGAATCTTTCCAGGAAGTATCAGATAAAAAGGTTCTTTTCATAAAACTATGAAGAAGCGGACACTGCTCTCTAAGCTTCCCAATACAATGAAACCAATTCTAAATACAACAATATAGGCATATAAATACAGACAAACAGAAGACCCAGCCTGTGAAAAAAAGCCAAAATAAAATTAAAAAATGTGTTTATTGCACAGACCTGTTTTTCCTGAAGAAATCTGAAAACGCATATTCTAGTTTCTCTGTCCCACCTCCCTAACACTCTTATTAGCAGACAATCTCTCCACAGCTATTTCATTTCTGAAATGCACGTCAGTAGCATTCAGTACATTTTAGCAGCACGGTACACATAACAGTACATCTTTTTATCCCACTTGGGAAAAAAAGTAGTCTGAAGACAAGAGTGTCATCTCTTTATATACTCTACATGTAAGAAATATTTTAACATTTTCAAATTTGTGTTAGGCATTTCCAGTAGCTTCCATTTTCAGCTTTCCCAAGTACCGTTTTTTTATTTTACTGCACAAAATCTAATACGATCTAGAAATTTATTTGTCCTTCTGAATTCCTAACCACATGCCATCAATACAGTAATAAATTACTTGAAGTAAAAATGAATTAACTTCTGACCTACTCTTGATAGTTCAACATGGGTATGTTTGTAATCAATACTTGGTTCTCATACGTGTACAGTTGTTCAATCTGTCTCAAAAAAAAAAGTCAAAAGAAGGGCAGCAGTGACCACTGTAGAGGGAAGGTAATTTGATTTCTCACAGTTCCCTTCATTGTCCCGGTGTCCCTAAGCACTTTTACAGAACAGTATGCCTCCTAGGTAAACACAGCAGCTGTGCTGCACGCTATGAGCACTCACCTCTAAACAGACTAATCTCATACTGAGAGGCTGCACATGAACTCAAGACACCAGGGAATCCATTTTTTTTTTTTAAAAAGGGCATATCTCTAGGTATAATGCCACACGTACGCAGAATGCTAAAGTACAAAACAAAGTATGCAAAATCAGTACTGTAAATGTATGTTGGATGTAATATACCTCCTGACTTAAAAAAAAACGGAAAAAGTAGTCCTTAATATCTGAGGTTTACATTGCATTTTTCATATCACACCTAAACTCTGTGTATAAAACAATGGAACACTCCATGCAGATGGGAGAACTCCATCACTCTTCATTGATGAGACCCAAACAGATCTCCCAAGTGAGTGGTGCTTATACACTAGACAATATTCTAGAGGAAAGTCTCTAAACCAGGAAAATCATCTCTTAAGGTTAAAGAAACATTCCCAAAGACTAAAGCTTTCTTATTAATAACTTATTCTTTGCAAGAAAATGTTAGTCCTCTATGGCAAGCCACAGTCTAACTTCTTCAGTTGTTCAACTTCCATTTCTACCGTATGTTGGCAATATTAAACTTTTGTTTCAGTCATCATACAAAGCAGAAGATGCTCACCTTTGGTCTCAGGAACAAGCTGAATAAAGCTGTCTATATTATCATTTCCTCTCTTTCTACTTAACAGATGGCTTTTTCTGATTTTGTTTTTAATGAACACCGTGGGTACAGTCAAAATATTATCCTGCAGTAGAAAAAAACGGCAGATATTTTTACCACGAAAGCAGGAAGCCCATTTCTATGCATCTTACTAATCTTGTCTCACCAAATGAGGAACTATCAAAAGCTTTTAGGCATACACAATTCTAAAAATGGAAGCTTTCCATAAGGAAAGTTCTACTTGTGTCACGAAACACACGCGTTATCAAAACAGGATGTAGTAAAGAGCACACGTACATCCTTACTTCAGTTGTTATGGCATTAGCCCTTTCTAGTTGAATAACTTTGGAGTGAAGCTGTATTTGTTTTTTTAAAGCAAGTATGCTCTGCTCATAACTCTACGAAGCGTGCAAAGGCAATTGGGCACAAAATGAATACAACTCATGAAACATCACACAGTCGCATAATAAAGAACATGGTAAGCTGCTAAGCTTTTGTCTGTTTGACAAAGATTACGGTCAGGGTGGCCAGACAAACCCTAAGATACAAATTAACAGAATCTTCTATGCACCTGATGGCTTGATTATTCCAAAACCTGGAGAACAAGGTTAAAGACACCTTATCTCCCATCTCATCTGACTACCCTTCATGGGTGGATAACAGCAATTCTGCAGTTCTGAGATACAGAAACAACAAGCAAGTCCTCCTCTTCGCTCTGCTCCATCCTGCGCAAAGGAAGACACAGAAAGGAAACGTTTATTTTATAATGTCAGTGTTTATTTACATCAGAGAAAGTTTACACAAGCTGAAAAGATGTTTCGACAGGAACCCAACAGTTAGTGCTTTTGCCTGTCTTCAAAAAAGGGATGACTTTAAGATTTGATGATGCAGCTTCAGAACTTTGACGATCACTTGGGAAAAAAGTGCCAGGCATCAACTAAAACAAAAAAAAAAAATACACATCAAGAATGACATTAGTTCTATACAACTAGCTAGACACAAACACTTGAAAAAGCAACAATCTCCCTTCTCATAAAAATACTTCTGGGTGAGCTCTATCTGCATCCTACGTAAAGTACAGCCTCAAAATAGTATCTGTTCACTTTAACAGTTTGGCTGAAACAATCCCGCAACAAGTTGTAACACTGACATGATCAGCCCTGGAAAACATCAAAGCTCAGGCAGATTATGTTCAGTTGTCTGTCAGAGGTCTGAGATGTAATACTTCAGTAAATAAATGCTATTTATTGGCATACCATACAAGGGCAAACAGAATTCAACTAGCTTTCCCATGACACGGACTACACAGATGTTACTTTGCAAACTATCTGGAATCTGACTCATGACCAAGTTTCTCTCAATGTTTCTGTAACTCCCTCCATCTCAAAAAGCACGTATGTCTTGTCTACAGTTCCTGCCAGTAGAAAAACCTTTTTTTTAAAGCAGTTAACAAAAATGAAAATGTAGGATGCATTCTTATTTCTTGTCAAAAACCACATGTTCTGTTAACATGAAAAACATTTGCAACAGTGGAAGAGAGAATTTTGTCTTTAGAGGTTACACTTGAAAACTAAGAATGGTTATGTCACTTTTAGGAAAGGGGGCTGTTAACTTGGTTAGTTAGCCTCTGTGAGGAATGACAAAAGCTAAGGCAAAGCAACTTTTCTTCTTTAAAAAGGGTAGATGTTATGCATCTGCCTTCCATGATCAGTGACAGAAAAATTTAGTCTTCTCATCTTTTTATGTGGACTGCACTTTCACTCATACTCCAAACCAATCTTCTCCCACAAACCATCCGTGAATTTCTGCCCATGTTCTATTTAACAGGGGACAGGCATTACAGTCTGACAGAATATAACTATTATCATTCTCATGTGCACAGAAACACCTTTTTCCAACACAGCAGTTTTCATGTCAATTTTTAAAGCAAACAAAGAAATTTCATGGCATGCGGGGAAAAACATACCTTCTGGGGAAAGAGAATCTCCATTCGCAGGCACTGGTGCCTAAAAAAAAAAAAACCAAAAAAACCCTACAATAACCAAAACAACAACCACCAAACCAACAAATCAGTGTTTACCTAAAGTTTCACAGGTAGCACCCAAACCCAAAGCTATTTTTCTGCTTAAGTGAAATAAGTGTTAATAAAAACCCCCTTCTGTTGCCCCCACAGGATAATGCTCTACCTTACAGACTTTCCTTTTTTTCTCCTCTGCAACTACTGTATGAACATCTTGTACAAATATCACACTGGTAATGAGTGATAGATTAACATCACACCTAATGTAAAGGAAGTTTCCTACTCTATTGTCTTTGAGGACAGCAGGATTTGCTCTTTACGTAGAGTAAAAATGCCTTTCCAATTACATTACTGTACATGTTTTGGTATCAAGGTCCGCATGTAAATATACACACACACAATTTACACTACATATATGAAAACATTTTTAAATAAATGGGTGAATAAAACTCTTTTACAACCACATTTTGACGAAGTAGGATTCAGTTCTGTGGAAAGTGACAAACTGTTTTAAAATGTAGGTCTGTAAGCCCAGCTCCATTTCAAAGCTGAAGACACCCCAATCCAACCACAGTATTACACAGCTTGTCTTGTCTTATAACTTAAAGGACAAGAAGTCAGTTTTAATACCAGCTGGAAGTAACCTGCCTCACAATGAGGATGCTAGTTAGTTGCATAGCAACAATCCTTTGCTGCCCTTCCATCAGCTCCTTATAAACAGACAAGCTTTCCAATTGACATAACTGATGGGAAAGAAGCAGAGGGCAGCTCAGCACAAGGAATCCTGCTACATTCGCTTACACGCACAAATCAAGTGCCAAAAACATGTGGACGTTGGCCTTTGCCACGACACAACCCACCCCAACTACACTTAGCCAAGCAGATAACCCCAGCAACAATCACTTAGGTGAATCATACAAAAAAAAAAAAACCACCTCAAATGCAGAGTTTACAGCTGTTTGAAGCTTCAGGAGAACAAAGTTGCACAGAGACCACCTAAGTCTTCCACACCAAGAGGTGGAAATTCCTGTCTTTACTTAATGGCATGCGAAGCCTTTAGTGAAAACTTTGCAGTTATCCTGCAGACAGGCAAACTAACCCAGAAGCCACATAGCTGGGATTAGCACAGTGCAGCACTCAGACTGAGCTGCACTGGTGTGAAATCCCCTCACAAGCCAGCCTCCCGGCCTCAAAGCAGGCACAGGGCTCCAGCCACTGAAGAGCA
>NW_010412340.1:108452-122739 GCF_000710305.1 Buceros rhinoceros silvestris
AAGCAGGCACAAGGCTCCAGCCACTGAAGAGCAGGTCAAAGCCTGTGAGGAAGAAAGAGGAAAAGTTTTCTTTTTCCCCCTGACCCAGAATAATTACCTGCACCGGGGTTGGGGGGGGTTGATGTGACTGGTCTGAAAGGACGTGCCAGTATGACAGGCATAATCTAGGACTCAGAATCATAGAACAGTTTGGGATGGAAGCGACCTTTAAATGTCATGTGGTCCAACACCCCTGCACTGAGCAGGGGCATCTTCAACAAGATCAACTACATCAGGTTGCCCAGAGCCCTGTCCAGCTCGACCTGGCACGTGTCCAGGAATGCGGCATCTACCACCTCTCTGGACAACCTGTGCCAGGGTTTCACCACACTCACTGCAAAAACTTCCTTGTATCTAGTCTAAATCTATTAAACTATCATCCCTTGTCCTGTCACAACAGGCCCTGCTAAAAAGATGGTCCTCATCTTTCTTATAAGCCCCTTTGAAGTATTGAAAGGCTGCAATAAGGTCTCCACAAGCCTTCTCTTCTCTGGGCTGAAAAAATTCAACTCTCTCAGACTATCGTCATAGGGGAGGTGTTTCTCCCCTATCATTTTTGTGGCCCTACTCTGGACCTGCTCCAACAGGTCCATGTCTTTCCTGTGCTGAGGACTCCAGAGTTGGACACAGTACTCCAAGTGAGGTCTCACCAGAACAGAGCAGAGCAGCAGGATCACCACCCATGACCTGCTGGCCATGCTGCTTTTGATGCAGCCCAGGATATAGTTGGCTTTCCGGGCCGTGAGCGCACATTGCCAGCTCATGTCCAGCCGTTCATCCGCCAGTACCCCCAAGTCCTTCCCTGCCTGATCCAGATGCAGGACCTTGCAATTGGTCACTTTTCCAGCTTGTCCAGGTCCCTCTGCATGGCATCCCATCCCTCAGGCATGTCAGCTGTACCACTCATCTTCAGACTTGCTGAGGGTGCACTCAATCCCATTGTCTATGTCACTGATGAAGATATTAAACAGCACTTGTCCCAGTAGGGATCCCTTGTCACAGATCTCCATCTGGACATCAAGCCATTGACCCTCTGAATGCAACCATCCAACCAATTCCTCATCCACTGAACAGTCCACCCATCAAATCCATATCTCTCCAGTTTGGAGAGAAGGATGCTGCAGGGGGACCTTGTCAAAGGCTTTACAGAAGACCAGGGAGATGACATCCACAGCTCTTCCCCTGCCCAGCAATGTAGTCACTGATAGAGCTGTGCCTTGGCCTTCCTGACCCCATCCCTATAGAACTGGGCAACAATCCTATACTTTTCTCAGGATACCTATCCCTGCTTCCAGTTTCTGTGTATTTCCTTCTTGCCCTTTCTTTCGACTAGCAGGTCTTGACTCATCTATGGCAGTCTCTTGCCATTCTTCCCCGATTTCTTACACGTGGGGATTAAGAGCTCTTGTGCTCTATGGAAAGTGTCTTCCAGGCCTTAACATCTGACCATCCCCTCTCCTTCCAGTAAAATCAAAGCTTTATTCACCTAAGGCAGAGAGAACCAGTAGTCACCTGTATAAGCAGCTGCCGGTGACTTCTGGGGTAACTGCTGAGAAAGTTTTAGATAAAGACTCAGCATCTTCCCACCAGGAACGGATCAAAAATTCAACCCACTGAAGCAGGAATCTCACAACTACACAAAACTTTGATCTAGAACACCATTTAAAAAAACCCAAATAATAAAATAAATTTTATAAAAAGTAACACTAGCACTCCACCCCCCGCCAAACCCCAAACAAACATACAAAACCAAAGCAAAAACCCCACCTTTTGTTTCACGACTGGCCACTGAACAAAAAAATCTGCTTCTACTAAGTCCTAAATGGAAATGGCCTCACAGAAAACATGTAGGGAGAAAGGCAGTTAACAGTTTACTACTTAGGTCTGAATTATTTGAAACACATGAGTAAGTATACAGATTCAAATTTTGTTGTAAATTATCAGGAAAAGACAAATACTTTCCTCTGTAAGCCATTGTTCTGCATTTTATCAAAGGAGCCCTCATGTAGCAAAGCTCTCCTAGTTCACTTTCCAGTATTATAAGGGAAGAATTATATGAGAAGTCTGAGAAATGCTGCTCTACTAACTGTATGTAGATTGTCTTGGAGATTTTCCAACTTGCAAAGTCCCCAGCAGCTTCTTCACAGAGCAAGTGTGCAAGCAGTTCTCAGGATTAACGTTAAACAATGGTTTGGCTGTCCTGGTCAGTTTTACAGATGGCAACACTTAAAACCCCGAAATAAACAGTACATCTTAGCACTAACACATTCAGCTACAAAGCTCTATTCCTCCTGAGTTTAGTTTTCAACATACACTAACACGGGAGCTGAGGAAGAGCTGAAACAATTTTCAGAGGCTAGAGAACGCTAGAAATTTTCACCACCTAGTGTCAAACTTCAGCTGAGTTTGTAGTTGCAGGGAGCAGCCTTTATTTTGGCAGGTTCAAATGTTCAGTATGTGTTTCCATATGCACAAATTATCTTCTGTCTCTTTGGTATTAAATGGACATGGCAACTTCATCAACTGTAGAATCATTCCTAGTTTGCCATCAATACAGATGACAGTTCACATGCCCACCATCTAGAAATTAACTCAGTGGAGTGGAAATTCCTAAACACAGACAAATCTTTCTGGTCCCACATCTGTAAAATAACGAAAGGTCAAACGAGAGCACAACAAGCCCACTGAAATCAACAGGACTATCTTGGGAACTACCTAATCAAAATCTATATGAAATTCTGATTAGTGCACAATTTGGTAAGCAGTTGGTAAGGGTTTGGTTGTTTTCCATTTGGTTCTTAGTCACAGTTGACTGACATAAAAATTGGTTCATAACAATACTGAGTGCTGCCTTTGATTTTTTGTGCGATTTTTGTTTGGGGTTTGGGTTATTTGGTTTGGGTTTTTTTTGAGAAATATAGCTGATTTAAAGCAATTGCCACCCACTCAAAAATTCCATAATTGGAGTCTGACCTAGGAAATGGAATTGAAGGGAAGCAGCTCTCACTGCTCAAGTAGCTCAGAAATTTTGCTGTAGTTGAAATACGTTTCTTGCTCTGCTTGCATACAAAATCTCTACCCTTAGCTTTTATTCTTCTGTTTTTATCCAGAAGTTTGGAAGAAAATACATCTGACTTCAGTTTAAAAAAAAAAAACCTCAAAAGCAAAACAAAACAAAAAAACCCCAGAGACAGACGCAGGCAGCTTTTATTTAAAATTACCACAGCCATTAACATTCTGCAGCCAACATTCACGTACTTTCACTTCAGTTTGAAAGAAATAGATGAATGCCTGACAACAAAAGTGGGCAGTATTCTATGTAAAAAAAATACCTGCTTAAAATGTGCAAGTCAACCCGTCTGCTTATATTTAGAGTTTGTCTGTCCACCTTCCATATTTCAAGAGCATTTTACTTTTTTTTAGTTATTTTAATTATTATAGAATGGAAATTGCATGCAGTATGAACAGTATTTAAAAGAGTATTGCATCTTTTCCCTGTCTGAAAAGTACCAAGAGACAGTGCCCTATAAAGACAAAGACATTTTATAATTAAAATGCTTAGACTGAACTGAAACACAATGATGGAGTCTGTGATGACAACTTCACAAAACCAGTATCACTTAAAGAAAATCATGTGGAGGCACAAAAAAAGCCAGGAAGTGATAATATTTGATAAGAAGGCAAGTGCTCACAACAAAAGCCATTAAAGTTTGATACAAGGTACCTATTTTATGAACTGGTTTTACTAACCTCCCTCCTAAAAAAACAAGAAAAAATTTTATGTATTAATTTAGATTAATCTATTAGTAATGGATACTGCTGATTTAAACGATAATTTTTTTACCCTGTGCAGGTCCATAACCATCCAAGTGCATTTGAACTTGAAATTTTAGTTGCATTTAAACACTTATTAAAAGTTACTGTAAATTTAAAAGTACAGAGGAGGTAAGTATTTGCTTATAGCAAATATAGCTGCTCCTAACATGTCTAAAAACATATTTGAATTCCAAAATGAGTTTTTCTTTCATTTAAAACTTACATTCCCTTTAATCAACATCCACAAGTGCAACACAAAGGGACTTCTAAAGAAGTGCTGAAAGCAAGAGATCTGAACAGGAAAAGCAGTTAGGTTTGATACTTCTTTATGACTTAAAGCAACTTTTCTCTGCAACTGAGAGTCTTATTTGCTTGTTACAAAACACCACCCAGGACAACGCATTCTTACTAGAAGTGCTGCTGGAATGTTAACTGCACAGACAGTGGATGGTGTCTCCTTTGACACCTGAACTTGCATAATTACTGCGACTACTGAGCCAAAAACACTGGCTGCCCTGGCAGCCATGTACATGTGCAAAACATGTGCTCATGCGGTCATGAGCACAGGCTCAATCACAGCATATGTTTAAAAAAAAAGTAATATTTGGGGTACTTTGCTCCATGTAATTTCTGGCATCCAAACTAGCGTATGTCAAAATGGAAGAAATGCTCCTCCACAAGTATTTGCACATGAAAGCATCAGACCTGCAGGACATTTTTCTTGCCTGAACAGGAATCCTTCGTGTTTTAATTTTATGTTAATTTTCAGAATATGACAGGCACTCTTTAAGAAACAGTCAAAAAAGCATCCCCCCCTCTTACAGCAATGCATTTAATTATGCAAGTAGACAAACAAAGGATCCCTTTAGTGATTGGGGACTACAGTCAGCTAAGTCAATGAGATCTAACACTGGGTGGTAACTCATGGCAACAGGGGAGACAGAGAAGACAGCAGGCTAGATACAAATAGCAGTCCATCTTGCTGTTCAGGATCAGAAGAAACAGCACTGCAGAGGGAAGAAAAAAAAACAAAACAAAAAGACCCCCACTAGAACAGTAATGAACCTGCCTGAAAGCACAATTGGACAACTGCATCGAAAGGCTTATATTAAACCGCTTACACTTCCCCCACAACCTTTGTGCTCTTCCCTTTACTTTATGCCTTAAATTTTTGTTTATTTCCATTAGCTACTTTATTTCAGTCTTTTCTGAAATTGATCACTTAAAAAAAAGGTGGGGAAAAAATAAATATTATCCTTACCGACTGCACAATTGATCGGGCTTCCTCCTCACTGCAACAAAATGGGCTGCCACTCACCAGGAAATTTGTGCTGAAAAATAAAATTTAAAATGTGTTTTATCCATCGGTGAAAATGAGGCACACAATTAAGTCACTCTGGACAAAAAACATCTTCACATATAGAGGTCAGAAATGCATATCTAGAATATATGAAGAAGTCAAAACCATCAAGTAACCAGTAATGCTGAAAGGGAACAGGGGAGTAGAGAGTGTTCTTTATTTCTTTGGGTTTGAGGTGGTTTTTAGGCTGTACATTACATATTTACGTAAGCAGTGCTCACACTCCATGCTTCTGGCAGCTGATTTGAGTACAGTTCAGAGGATAACAGTTAAGAAACTAAAGCCCCCCCAAAAAGTCAGCAGAGATAAACTGGCACTTCTTGAGGGAGCTGAACACCTAGATGGCCCGCACAGATGGTGCGAACATCCCCTATCTCTTGCGCCTTGAAGGATGGCCAGATTCTGTGGTAGGCCATCCTTGGCCTACCTGTCTGCGGTTAGTTTCCATCTAACAAGCAGAAGGAAAAAACAGGTCAAAATTCTGCTCCTACATAAAGCAGCAGACACCCACCTACCAGAGAGCAGACAAACTCTGGGACCAAATGCTTCACAGAAACATTTCCCTATGAATATCCTTTTATGCCGAAAGTGACTTTGGTCGTGAGTTTTCAAGATTCTACACAGTAAACGCAAAAAGTTCAATTCCTCAAAGCAAGACTGCAATTTCAGTTATTTTTTAATTTCGTCATCACGAAGCTCAAAGCACCTCTGAAATGATCAAAACCAAAATTCGAGTATTATCCTTCAGTATTCTTGTCATGATAAAGTAGAACTACCAACCTGTCCAATTGGACAATTAGCTCCAAGACAGCGATAGTCACATTTTCCCAGGAAAGGAGAAGACAATAGAGACTAAGAACAGCTCTCCCCACTGACTTTGCCATCTGGTTTAGCTAATGGCAATCTACAGCCCTTAAAAAGCACCAGACAAAGATACCTGCTTGCTCCTCCAGGGCCTCTGGTGTCAGAGCTGCCACTGCAAAACAGTCCAGAGAGCTTAGTAGAGTCTATTTTAACTTAGATCAGGCCAAAGATTAGTGAAGAACAATAATCTGGTTGCCTCGTTCCAGAGAACAACTAAAAAAGTATGGAACACTAAGCTGCAAAAGGATTTTGCAACACAGCAATGCAGCACTGAAGGATGGAATGAACAACGACAAGAGGATTTGCACAGGATACTGAGATTCTCACCAAATGATCCCCAACAAACACTTTGGGGCCATTTCTCAAAAGCCGAAGTAATCTATGTCACTTTTATATAACCAATATTTTTTCTGAACCACTTACCAGTAATTCATCATCATAGAAGGTGCGATCAGTCCTCCATAGTCTATTATCAATCAAAACCATGACTACTGCTGTCATTTCAAAGTGAAAAATAAAAAAATCTAAGCAGTTCATGCACAGCTGCCACCTATTGTATTGTGCTACTACTTGTGGTATTCAAAGAGGAAAAGACGTGACTTGATACTTACCACTTAATAGTATCTCCATCAGCTTTTTTATGAAGCAAAGCTTTCCAATATTCATGGGTGGATTTAATAATTTCAACAGCAAAATCCTAGTTTACATCAAGGAAAAGTTTTATGCATTAAAATGTTATTAAACAGGAAAAAAGCCACAGACCTACTTTACTAACAGATACTGTTTCTTGTATTATTTTAAGGGGCCTTTCTTTGAGATGTCGTTATATCTCTGGAAAATATAACACCATTTTTATGAAAAAAACCAAACTTCACTATCTGCCAAATACACCAGTAACACATTCAGGACTTTCCCCTCAGTCTGCAGCCAGAAGACACTAAGGTTGCACAAAAAAATTTAAATTGGCACTAGGTGGTAAGAAGACACCTATAGCAGTAGAAAACTGTACCAGGTCCTAAATGGGATAAAGTGTGTGAGCTATGACTCTTCTGTTACACATGCACATCAGGGTCAGAGTTAAGCTTTCCCCTCAAGTAGCTAAATTTGCATTTATTTCATTAATTGCCCCATCATATACTTAAGCATTGACAACATAACATGTCAGTTACTTAACAGTTTTTGTTTCTTTAAAATGAAAGTAATATTGGGGGCAGGGTGAGAATAAAAAAGCCTCAAAAAATAAAGTAAAATAAGACCTCATTGTCTAGATGATGATATCTAGACTGGTTTGCAGAAAGCTGCCAACAGAACATTCACATTTCCTAACAAGGAGTGACTTGGCAAAATGCCACTGGAACATTGTGAACTTCACCAGAGCTGCTGGAGCACAGCCACTGCAGCCTGGCCACATCCTGGGTCTCTAGAAATGCTTGAGAATTATTCAAGTGCTCCAAACCAGCTATGTCAGGGCATTTAGTGCCTCAAGCCTGAACTCGAATGGCCTGACAGTTTAAACTGTCATTAAACTGTAGCTACAGAGCAACACTCTGCTTTACAGAGCAGGAAAATCTCTAAGAGCAGTTCCTGGGAGAACAGGGGAGAGACCAAGTTATCAAGCCTTACAACTCTACATTCAATTGATTTAAAAGACATCTTTAGCGCAGACAAGAGTCAGGGCATCTCTTTAAGCAGACAAAACATTTAACGTTGCCTGTGCTGGTTAGAAGGTATTTTATAACTCTGATAGCACGCTGCAAGGCTGAACTAGCTGACACACGGACATCATTCATTAGGAAACTGATTCTTTGCCAAAAATAGTCTACAGAGAGCGTGCAATACGTGATTTGCAAAGCACTTTTACTCAAATCACACTTAATTTCCTCTGGAAAAATCCAGGTATTGTCTTCAGCAAGGTCTATTCCCAGGTCCACTCTCCTTTTGAACACTAGCCATTTTACGGTAAATAGTTCAAAATGCCATTCATTTTCTCTACAAAAGGGAAAAAGATTTTTTTCAGCCTTTAAGTCAAAAACATTTTAAACATTTTTATATAGGAAAACCAGGAAAAAGTACACCTTGAGCAAATACCAAACAAGAAAAAATCTGCAACCCACTGTCTGTGTTAAACTGCATAGCCTTAAAAAAATGTCAGGAAAATTTATCAATCAGGACTGAAAAAATACTGAAAAGACTATCTGTTCATTCACCTGTCAGGGAAAATGAAAACACTGTGGAAAAAACCACACACACACACAGATGTGTGTATAAGTTTTGTCAGATATAGAAATGAATGTTTTTTTGCTTTAATAATCTATGTATTTTCCCTGAGTAAAATGGAAGGCAGCAAACACTATTTATTCCTAGCCTAATACACTGTATTCAAAGATCCCGCATATAAAAAGTCTTTTTGTTAAACCTCCTCCTGTACAATTCCAAAAATTCTAGGATGTATTAAAAAGGCCAGATGACAGAAACATGCATCTTTAATTTTGGATTATCTTCACCTTGTCTTTAAATTCTTCATTAAAAGGAAACCGATTTTCTGGTTTCCCGTCCGGGACTTTATATAATCGGAACCAGTCAACTGTAGCCTCAAGGTAGCCTGGTTTGTGCTTCTTGACGTCATCAATATCTGTAGGTTAAAAAGTAAAAAAAAAAAAAAAAAAAAAAAAAAAAAAAAAAAAAAAAAAAAAGGAAAAAAGGACTGGTCATTTTTACTCACGGTTTTTATAACATTAATTTTTTAAAGCTTCATAAAGCATCTGCAAGCAATTTGATTTCACTGAGCACTTTCAAAGTCACTGAGGAACTTCATGCTATCACTCAGCTGCCCACAGTTGATATCTCATGATTCTACAACCACACTAAACAGGTAAACCAGTTTCCTCCTGCTCTTCATTAATTAAGACCCAAAAGTACAATGAACAAAAGCACCATACTTGTGGCAGGAGAGGAAGAAAATTCCGTATTTATAGGCTTTCATGTCAGTAGGTAGCTCTTGTAATACTTAAGATTATTCAGTGAGATGAATTTCTTTCCCCAGCAATTGCAAGGACTACAGGCATTTTTTGATAATGAAAGAATAGCTAGTAAAAATGAATTCAACACACAGATTTTTAAACTAGCACCTCAAACCAAAATACAGGCTTGAATTCTCAAAGTTATATTAAAGGCATCCCTTTGCTCACATTACTTCCAAATTCAACCCATTAGACACAACACAGATAAATGCCAGCAGCACTAAATGCTAACGCTACTGATAACCCTGTGATATCTGCATATACTCGCAACGATGAGCCAATTCTACCCTTACCTTTATAATCCTGCCATGAAAGATGGAAAAGGACACAAAGAGGAATGCGTGCCATTTGCAGGACACCCTTGGGAGGCAGAGATGAACACTGCCACAGTGGGTACAGCGAGATTAAACAGTCACACAGTCATTCTGCTCGAGGGCTATGCTGCTATAGCAAAAACACAGTTCATGATCTTAAATGTTTACTTCTGCTGTGCACATCGAATGTTACCAGGTCGCTCTGTGAGACTATCATCACTCCTGTCTTTTGCAATGAGGTGGTCCTATCAGCCCCTGGGCAAAGTAACTCTCTGGCAATATATTTACATGAAAAAGCCTTCAACACAATTTTAATTGATTTTGATACAATAAAGGATTTTGTCCTTTCTGGAAGCCAAGATGTTTGTAGTAATACTCTGGTGTAATCCTCTTTCCATCAGCTTCCCTCCTACAGGCACTTCTGATGGAAATGGGAGCTGACTTTCATTGCTCTGCTTGGCATGCACTCTTCCACCTCTTTTATAACCTCACTCTGCACAGGCCGCTTTTCATCATCTTATTCTCCTTCTCTAGTGTTTTGCAAGCCACTTGCTCATTTCTCCCTTCCCGACTTTGTCTTGCTCTCTCTCCACACTGCTTCGCTACTTCAGTCTCTTCTCCATAGAGGTGCCTCACTTACTGACATCTCCTGGCTGGCAGTGGTTTCTGGTGAATACTCTGTCTACCCAGTCCAATAAAACAGATTTTCAAAGTTGCTTAGTCTACAGAAGTGACGCCTAGTCATGTGCTTTCCATCTTTAAGTGCCTAAATGCCTTTTTAAAATCTATTTTGAGAACCTGAACAAAGACATTCAAGTATTTCTAACGAGAATGGTAAGAGATAAGTCTTGTGCTACAGACCATTCAATTCTCTGTAGACCACCAAGAGAGATGACATGTGGACTGAACTGTGAGACCAAGCCTATGTGAGAAGATATGCTGAATGTTCACACACATCTGATGAATGCCACTCCCAAATTCCACTGGATCATACACCACCTAAAGAATAAAATATAAAACTTTGAAGAACCCTATGTAAAGTTTTGCTTCTGCACACACTTAATAAGCCTACGTGTTCATGGACTCGAAGTAAAACACATTTTGAATTTGGCTGCTGGCCATCTGCCTGGAGAGGATTAGGGAGTTTCATTGGCAGAATCCCAGAAAAAAGTAAGGGCACATAAGGCTGTGCTAAAGGCAGGTCTTCTAGCCGGAATACATATTTAAGAGCACAAGAAGCCTTTCACTGGTGTGGGTGAGTGAGACTAGCCACGAAGGAATGATTTAGAAAAGGGTGGGGTCTTGGTTGGAGGCAGGATGCTTCATCTGGGCACTAATAAAACTGCAGCTCCAGTTCAAATCGGTTTTAGGGCTCCAGTATATTACCTTGTTCTCTCCAAGGAAGAGAGCATGCTTCCTCCCATCTTGAACCCTTGTCATCTCCTCCTCTTGTGAGGCCTGAACTCACAATTTCTAGTACTTGTTGAAAAGACAGTAGTATCTCAAGTCTGTAACGCAAACCAGACTGCTGCAGCAATTTCCTTGGTTCCCAGCAGAGGATGAACTCCAGATCTCCATCTCTATACACAACTTAAATTCAAGCATTCTTTCTCAAACTGCTACTCTTTTCCGGTTCCTGTTCCAGCAAAATTCTCTCCTAACTCTGCTTCTCCATTCCTCCTACTTGGTTACTTGCCTCCTATTCCATTACATTAAAAGTGCTTTACTCCCTATGAACTGACATTTGGGCCCTTCCCCTCCTGTTATTTCTTATTTACAGGCTTTGGTTACATTTCTTTAAAGGACTCAAATTCTAGACTAGGCTTTGGGGCAGGTTTTCATTACCTGCTTAATAAAGGAATTACTATCTTCATGGATAGAATCATCTCTGAATTTCACACTCTCGCTACTGGGAAATACCTTGCCTAGGTAAAATGACTACACAGAATCAGGCTGCAGCGTTACATGGCCCCTGAAGTACTGGCTGCTGTATATTCTGGTTTTGAGGACTTCAGAAGGGGGACAATGGTTGCTTTCATTTCCTTAGTTCCTTGCAGTTATTCTCCTTCATCCCATTGCTTCACTTCAATATTCTTTATTATGAAGGACAGCTACTAGGCACCAAATGAAGCTTAAATGGTTGAAGAAAAAGATAAACAAACAAACCATCCATATTATAACAGGAATTGTGGCAAGCAGAAAGAAGAAATGCAACAGTGCAACCAAAAAATTTTAAAAATGATCCTGTTACTGTGAAGTCAGAACACAGCACAGAAGATAAGGAAAACAGTAGCTCTCATCACTCAACAGCTACCTCTTCAGTTCACTAAAAGGTGCCATAGAAAAGCTTGAAAGACAGCCTGTCCTTCACTTTGAAATCCAAACAGCATCTTTGGGATGTCAGGGGGAGGAGGAGAAAAATATCCTTAGAAAACAGAAACAAAGAAGGGGGGGAAAAAAAGATCACAATAAGCAGTACAGTGATTTACTGCACTAATATCTATAGAAGCTAGCTGCATATTATGTTTAAAATAAAATTTAAAAAAAATCCTTAGATGTCTTTTCCACAGCAGACACTGGTGGCCTCTTTTTTCTGACCCTGACTGCTCACACTCCCTTAGAGCTACGAACTCACATTGATGTCAGAAATGTATGGGAGCAGCAAGCAAGTACCCAGCCTAAAGCAGTTTCATCTCTGCAAGCAAGCCCTGCTCAGAGCAACAGGACAGAAAGGTCAGGCTCCTGCAGGTACATTATCAGCACATACACTGCAATCTAGGTGGTAATTTATTTATCCTGCCTACATACAACCACAGGTACCATTTTTCTAGGTAACAAAGTTAAGCACCAAGGGTTAAAAAGAGATGGCTAATCACATTAAGGGTTCCAGTTTAGTCTCAATAAGGAAAATCTCTAGAGGTTGGCACAGAGAACTGCTGCTAACTCTCTGTCAAGGGAGCAAGCAAACACAGATCCTAATTCTATGTGGCTTTACATAAGAGAGCAACAAAAGCATTTGCACAAAACTACCATTTTTAGTACAACAGATGCTACTTCTTGCAAGGAAAGCTAAAACAACATGCTTGCAGCAAGCTTTCTAAACAAGGTCTGTGAGAAGAGAGGACATATGTTTTTAATAACATCTTATAAACATTTACAGGAAGCAGCAGCTACATTCCATATAAAGGCATTTGTATTTTGTGCAGCATCGTGTGAGGGGGTAGGAGGGGGGCCTTAGTACAGATAATTAATTTCTTTATATTGCATGCTTACACAAATTCACAATAAAGGTTTTCAGGGCCTCTGCTACTTCTCTGTAAATAAACACACTCACATGCAAGGGTCTCTAACAATACATGGTACAAAGTATGCAATATGCTTTGCTTTTGCCATTTAGGGTTTGATCACTTAAAAAGCCAATCCTGAGTTGCACATTGGAAAAGTATGGCAACATAGCCCATAACTACACCAGTGCCAGCAAATGGTAGCACAAAGCCAGTACACATCATCAACTGTTGTTGAATATATCCTGGCATCTTTCCAAGCCAGTAATAGCAGTTCCAGGCCAGCGGTTTACCTCCAAAATGCCATCAGCATACATGATTTGTCCAATTTGATCAGGGGTGGTAAGATGACCTTTTGAGAATCAGACTTTTCATAAGCTACTTCAAATACACTTCCTGCTTCAACTGTCAGTGATTTTCAAAATCTCTTGTCCCACACAAAGATGTCATATACATTTAGACCAAATTATAGCACAAAAATATTGCTCATCCTTTCCGAGCCCAACCTTTTAAAGCATATCAGATACGGATGTGAATTGCAATATGCTAAATTCAATCCAAATTACGAAATAAGCAGACAAGTAGCCTTTCTACTCCAAGAATCTACTACTTCTTCTGGCTAGTATTTTAGAGAAAAAAAACCCAACCAACCAACCAAAAAAAAACCCCAACTAACCAAAACAGCAACAACAACAACAAAAAAGCAGCCAGGCCTAATTACAACACCAAAACGTAGTGTTCCAGCGTGCAGGCTGCCTTTAGGACCTTCCCAGACTTGCTTGGTTTGAAGATGCTTTGCTGGACTGCTAATGGCCAACTGCCTGAGCAGAAAGACAGTGGTTTTCAGGTAGCCCCAAAGGCAGATCTTACTGAGACAGACAAATTTGGAGATGTTCAGTTTTAGTCTAAAAGAAACCTTCTCATACAGATACCTGTACCTGACACGCAGCTTATATTTGGAGTGAGATAGTCTCCATGCCCACCCGTATTAAGTACTATAATTTCAAACAGATTACCTTTCCAAGTCAGTCCAAAAAGACACTAAGCCTCTGCTATTCCCTCTGATGACAGAATTCCCCCTTGAATAGGTGCTAAGCATTGCTTTTCGTTCCTGGGTATATAATAGAATATCTCACTCCTCTGTGTGAAAGAGGAGAGCTCTAGGCAGGGCTTCCAATTTAAACCAGTATTTATCAATAAACGCGTGCAGGACGCAGTACAGTGGAATGCTAGGAATAAACAATGAGAACTGCTCAGAAGTTGGGACTGCTCGGTTTTAAGTTCTGTGGAATTTCAGAAAAAAAATCAATTGCACTTATAAGAATGATCACAATCCCAGAAGGAAAATATACAGAGTACCTGGGGTATGCTTAAAGCAGCAAGAGAAGTTAACACGCTGTGCGGGCTCAGGATGGGGTATGCAAGTAATCACCACTCTGGTGTCTCCGAATTATCTTTTCCAACTGTTCACTGGGGGCTGTGCACATACTGAGCTGAAAGCAAATGTAACGATTCTCAGTCCAATTCAAAATGTTTAGCAAATGATACAAAAATGACTGGACAGACTTAGAAGGCAACACTTAGCCTCAT
>NW_010412340.1:122858-131649 GCF_000710305.1 Buceros rhinoceros silvestris
CTAGGAGGCCACCACCATAACACAGCAGCACGTCAATTATTGAGGGAGATACCAGTTTTATTTGTAGCTGCTATCCTTTTATGTTGAAATAATTAACATCTTTGGAAAAGGGGACAAACAAGTATAAAAGGACATATTGTACTGCCTACTCCAACAGATTTGTTTGTTTTCAGACTGAAGAAGGATTGCTGTTAAACAGTGCAAGCTAGTCATGTTTTGTGAAAGCAGATGGGGGCTTTTTTTTTTCCTTTTTCTTTTCTTTTGTAAATCCTGAACTGCAATTCCAGTCCCATAAGGAAAAAGTATTAAACTGGATAAATATTTCTGTACTTCTCTGTAGAGTTCTCAATGTTTTGCACCTACTCTCTAATAAGAAAGAGCGCACAGAGATCAACTACATCAATGGTTTGTCCATTTTTTCCTTTTTTTTTTTTTTTTAACAAGACTAAAACTCTTATTTGCCTCCCAAACTAAAGTTGTAAACACAACTGACACAAACCAGTCATTACCTGAAAAAACCAAACAAAACAGAAGGCTCTCAAATAGATCAACTTAATCCAGTGGCATAAACTGTCCCAGTTTTGCCACAACTTAGTGGACTCCTTTCAAATTCTCACACCCTTTTTTCTGATTAAACTCTCTCAGAAATTGTAAGGAAAAAAGGTAAGAGTTAAACAGACCAGTGTACAAAAAACAGAAACAAAATGCTAACCAATTGTCTTTTAACTACTGACACTTACATTATTTAGTATTATTTCCTTAAACTGAACTTCTTTAACTACTTTGACAGTTCGAGATTAAGAGTCATAAACACTATGCAGTAATTTATCTGCCCAATTATTTTAATCAGCATCAACCCACGAGTTTCTTTTTCCTTGTTTTCTCTTCTCCCCTTCTTTCCCCACAAGCCAAGCATTCTCCATGAGAAAGCAACCTGCAAGAAAACTGAGAATGAAGGGCAAGTCCAGTGATATACTTACTTCACATTCAGAAACCAGGAAAAAACCTCAATGGCCCAGAAACACAATTCCTTAAGAAGCTACTGGATAGCCCCATTCCTACAGAACAGCCAGCCTACGCCTTGGCGCTCCCTAAGAACAAAGAGCAGGCTCTGACTGTACATACCTGATGGTATATGTGGTTTCGAGCCTTGTAACGGTCACTAACTTTTAGACAAACCTCATCCCTTAATTCTCATGATTCCCAGGAACATTGCATTCAAGGTGAACCTCCATTTATCCAGAGAAAAGCTGCACTTTGCCTGTGCTGTAACTAACTCCCTGCAATTTTACCATGTCTATGTACTTCTCAAACAGTCAGCAGGCAGAACACAATCTCACATGCTATTCACACACACACATTTTGGTACGTGAATTCCATTTGTATACCAGAAGAACGGTCACAAGGAGGACAAGTCTGGACAGGATACTTCCCCCTGCACAGCTAGTCAATCTTCAAAGGTGATATTAGGGTGAGCTGCATTAGCAGTTTACTTTGCAAATTTTTAAGCTAAAAAGTGAAACTTAATTGTTCATATTAGGAACCAAACCCTGGAAGTAACCCAGTTACAAAACGTTGGAGATTTTCAGAATGCAACACAATGCCTGCACATAGAAAAGGAACAAGCACTTTCAACAAGGAAAATAGCAGTGTGCAACATAATCTGAGCGGGTAAACATGCACTACTACACAGAAGATAAACCTGTGATTTTAACAAGTCACTTTCTAAGGCAGTTGTGTTTCAGAAATCAAAAGACTTTCTGCATGACAGGTCCTCTTAAAAATTAAGTGAACCTTTTCAAAAGCTTAGTGCGAAAGCATACATGGCCTCCTTGAAGGAAGCACCTAATTTAAACAACGACAGAAAGACTTGCCTTTCTGCTGTCTGCCTTTTCTTGTTCTGGGTGGTCTAAACTCAGGTAGCACTCTGCTGTGCAAGTTGCTGACATAACTTCTATTAAGAAAGATAACAATACTTGCCATGGATTTTCTGAGCTTCTGGGTCATCCGCACTGATAGCGATTATCTTCCAATCTGTCTCTCCTTCATCAACAAGAGCTAAAACACCCAAGACCTTCACCTGAACAACCTCACCAGAAGAACGAATCTGAAATAGAACATAATCTCACAAAGATTTGGAAGACACTATAGAGGATTTCTCTTTTACCTTACACGCAAAATACCTTTTACTACATATCTGACCAGCAGCTAACAGAATTGCAAGATAGATCTGTATATCCAGTACACATCTATTTAACATTACTTGAATTTCTCTCATCATTGCTATTCTTCAACTCTCAATTCTCCAGTCGGTATTTAAGTAGAGAAGCTAGAAAATGTTTCCCGCTTCTGCCTTACTTCCCCCCACACACCTTGATCCTCACCCCAAACTGCAAGTCGAAAGTATCTCACACTTTAATTCATTCCACTCTAGTCTACTTTCTCAACTCTCGATCTTTACCTCTTGCTGTCCCTTCCTCTAAACTCCAGTATACACATGTAAACACACACTCCTTCCCCAGAAATATCTGCACAACTCTTTTTTGCATTTTCTTGGGAACCTTCTCACCCAGCTAATATTTTCTTCATAGCTCTTTGTGGATCCCTTGAAATTCAGCTTTAGGTTTCTTTCCTCAAATAAAGCCACCTTGCTGAGGTTGTCAATTAAATTTGCCCTTACTTAAGATGTCCCTCTTCCAAACTACCCATTTCATAACCTCATCTTCGATATCACAAAGGATTGGTCCATTCTTTGCTGCCTCCAGATACACAGAATTTTCTTTCAGAGAGCTAAACTCTTCTGCTGTACCTAACAGGCGGTATTTGCTGCACCTCTTTTTCATCCATCCCCTCTGTATATCAAAACTGCAACAAGCTCCTGTCTTCTCCTCTGAAGAGGGATCTACTTCTGTCTGTACCCATGAGAAAACTTGAACCTACCTCTTTTGTGGGTCTGACCTTGTACTTTTACGAGCATGACTCTGCCATACTTCCTCATCTTTCAAAAACCTATTCCTAGCTTCAGTACTGTCAACAAGGGAAAAAGAAAGCAATCTTTTCCTTACTCAAAAATCTTAACCCTCACCTACAGTACCCCAAACTCACTGGCCAGCCACAGAACTTCAGGGTAGTGGTCTCTCATTTTCTTTTTTATCCAGTACACAGACTTTACCAAATCCTGCTTTTTTCCTCCTTTTTAAAAATCACCATTTCCTTACTTATTCCCTCCTCGGATCCTCTATTCATACTTTTGTCACCCCCTGAGACTAATACCATATACTCTTGTTTTCCATCTGCCCCTCTCTTCCAGAAATTGTAACCAAGTTATTAAATTAACCTTGATAAATTAAATTAATCCAGATAAAGACAAACCTTTGAACCTATTTCACAAACATCAATCGGATCATTATCCCCACAACATCCTGTAATGTCGTCTGTGTGGTTTGGATCTTCCCAGGTCTATTAAAGGAAATAAAATTATCAGTTACCAGCTGATCTACAATTACAATTCGTTTAACCACTAAATTACTAAGATTAATAAAAACACCAATGAAAACATCAGCCTTCTGAGAACGGACTTGCTTAATGGGGAAAAAAACCCCAAACAAATAAACAGCCAATGTACTGATGTTGAGTAAAACCCATCCTCATACTCAGGACAAGCTTAGGACAAGGATTAGTGAGGACTCAGTAACAAAAATATTAACTGCATCCACAACTCAACAGATACACTTCATCAAATTCCAGTGATTAAGGCATCAGAGGACCGTGAATATGTATTTTTCTGGATACTAGTGATTAAGGGGTTAAGCTACTACATCTTACAATTACATTCTTATTATAATCTTTAAATAGCGTGGTACTAGTGCTAAGTTGCTTTCAAAACATCTAGGCTTTGAGCTAACCAAGCTCCTTGGTATGGATTTGTCAGCAGCCAATTAGATTTTTAAAGTTTTTAGACTTAGGTATGAAATATTTCTGAGTATACATATACGAGAGCTGAACTTCTGGCAACTGCTGATCCTGATGAAAAGTCCTCTTGTGATAAAAGAGACACTGAATTGGATTTTGTTACAGCTTCTAGCAGGAATCTGGAATATCATCTAGACTTCAACAATCACAGGTGTAATGATCCAACTGGTATTTTAAAATTATTCAGAAAATAAAAATGACTATTGTCTCCAGTCCTCTCTGACTCAGAGTAACACGGGGAGCTTACCATTTCTCCTGGGGAGAGTGTCATCAGTCCAAAATAACTCACTTTGTGCAGGAAAATATCCAAATGTTTAATTTCGTCTTTGTACTGAGAGGTACACGAATTTCAAAACACTAAATGGAACAGTTCCCTACTACACCTATGCAGAAACTTGATGTACTGAGACTGCTGGCTGGATAAGAATTTCATTGCTATACTCCAGCACCTGCCTGGTATCTCCCCTTCAGCAATCAAATACATAAGCAGATTTTCAGGAGTAAACTTTCATTGCTTATGTGGTTAAGTGTAACGAAAAGAAATTACATCACATCACATTCTTCAGCACTAATTTAAGTCTAAAGTGATATTAACAGAAATTAGAAACATTTAAAACTTTTCACTACGCTCAAAATTTCAGCCATTAGCTGGGCTTTTTCAAGGCTCAAAGTTTTGAATATGTCAGGATGAGTAAAGTCTCACAGTTCAGAGAAAAGTTAACTAAGGCAGTTGAGGTTTAATCTAAAAAAAGAACTGCCCTTCTGTTCCTCTTTGTAAGAGATATCAAGTTAGAATTTATGCTGCAATACATGAAAATCCTAAATTAGTTTTTTTAAAAAATGCCTCCTTTAAGCAGAAAAGGGCTACTTGACAAAGTATTCTTGAATGGCAGACCATGACAGTTTAGTTCTGTCACTACAGTACAGAGATGCAAACTAAAGATTTGAGATTTCTTTATCATTTAACTCCTTCCTGAAACATAGCATATATTTACACCCACATCCAGAATTTATGGGCACAATAAAGTTCAAATATAAAATAAAATCCTAATTTATAAATGTATCAAAAAGAAACAATCTTCTTGCAACTGATTTGCATTCAGGCAGTACCCAAGATTTACAAGGCAATTTTCACAGAAGACAGAAAACTTTCACCATTATAACAAAAATGTTACCTGTGGGAGGGCACCATAATTCCATATATAACCCTTGTGAGGAAAGATATTTGCCACATATCGAAGCTTGCCTTTCTTTATGTCTTGTTTAATGGGATTCAACGGCTCGTCAGTGGCAATCTAAGCAGATCATGAAGAAGAAAGAGAGAGAAAGAGAACGGTAAAATGGAAAGTAATTCATTCTGTGGCCAACCAGTCAGAAAGATCCATCTGGGAGCCTGTGCTTTTGGTTTGAGAAGTATTAAAAGTACAATGGCCTCACTCTAAATCTCAAGGGTCATGTTCAAAAAAGCAGCTTATTAAGGTTTTAAAAAATGTTGTGAAGTATGCAAGAAAAAATTAATCTAGAAGAGAAAGTCATAAATTTATAAGGAAATTGTCGTGGTCAAACATAAATTCTGAAAGGAACTTAAGTTAGAAGTTCTTGCACTTTATAGTACAAGTTCTTTTGATACCAGGGACTTTGACATGAACAGGGGAAATATTTTATCTTCTCACCCTTGGCTCACAGCTCTCCTGTTTCATTCACCCCTTCTCTCCACCACCTCTCACATGCTTTTTAGTAAGCACAAGTTCTGCATAGTCACCAAATACCAACTTAACACAGCTTTGGAACAAGTTAACCTAGCACTGGAAGAAGGCATTCTTATTCCTAAAGAAGCACACACAGAAGGACTGAATTAAACTCGAATGTTTACTATTGTCATCATCCTCCCCAAAATCTACAATACAAACCCACTGCCATATGAGTTTCCTACCACACACCAGCTAATTCACTGTAACCATCCTTTCGACTCTCCACACCACAATCCAAACCATGTTAGCTTGGCTTTTGCTTACCAACACTCATCTGAATGGCATCACATTTTTTACAGGCTCAAGTGGTTATACTGGCTCAGGTGGTACATAGCTTGCATGCATAAGTACACAGCCCTTAGTCCATACTCATTTTACAGCAGGCTTGTAATTTACTCAAGGCACTACAACTAAAGTTATTCCAAGGGAATTCCACATTTTTGAACCACACCAAGCTGTCAATAGCATGCACTTACTCAAGTAAACCCTCCCCAAGGTTCATACGTATCTGCTTTCACACTTGATTCTATACGCTTCTGGTCATAACTTAACAGTGAAGACCTTGACTATGCCACCTGGGACTTTGACAGAAGCAGAGGTCAGCAATGCTTTTTCTTGATGTAAACTGGTACAGAGAGGAGTAACTGACAACAGATGAAATTCTCATGAAACACACGTTCAGTAAAATCAAGGGAAAAAACAACAGATGAGCAGGAGATCTATCCCTGGAGATCCAACAGTGGAAAACATTCATTCTAAGGCAAGGTTTCATTTCCTACAGTCTCCATTCCACATGAGGGAATCTCAGCATAAAGGTGCAGACAAGGGCTGGTAGTAGCACCTTACCACAGTCTGGACTGAAGGACTGCCAGGACGCAAGGGCAAGACAACTGCCTTAACAATTAACACAGAAATTTTTACACATATTAATATATAGAGATTAGTTATAGATCAGAGAACTACATCTGGTCTCCTTATCAAGTCAGAAAAGTCTAAACCCACTGATTTCTGAACCTAACATGACAGTAAGCTTTTCTACCCTTGACATAATGTGCCAAGAGAAGAAAAGAGAGAGCAATCTGAGCTTTAAGCAAAGGTTTCAAACAGCATTGTCAAAGGGAAACTCTGCAAAAGAGAACTCAGCTTCCACAATAAATCATCACTAAATCATCAATAAATCATTAAAATACAAGGTAAATATTCAAGGTAACACTCCTTGCAGAATAACATCTGTGGTGGTAAACGCAGTTCAAACGATTTTACATCATCAGGGAAAGGAGAAAGCAAAATTCTGAAATAACAGCTTGGGAGGTTCTTTGGTGTTATTTTTAATAATCAAAATAGTTAACAGCTCAACCACATACTTCCTTAAAAACACGCAGGAAACATGTAAAATTAATACAAACGTTCAGGAAGACAGGACATATCCTGGTGAGATATGCTGTTTCACAAACACTACAGATGAAGCATTACTCAACTTCTATATTGTAACTGCACAGGAACGACCCGCTAGGCCCTACTTTTAAAATATCTCCCTGCAAGAGCAGATAACTTTCAATCAATCGGTGACGTCCTCAAGTATTATTTTTTTGTTGTTGTCACAAAGAAATGCTTTTTCATCTGTGACTCCATTTGTCAGGATATAGCATAGCACGCTATACAGGGGAAGTGAGAGGAATTAAATCCTCTGAGTGGAATGCTCTGTGAGCAAGCAAGAGTTAAGACTAATTGTTGGACAAAGTCCTGCAAGCCAGTACTCTAGGACTCTGTATGCTGCGCTCTGCAGGAAACAAAATTAGAACCTCAACACTTTTAATAATCACAAGGAAAGTATCTGTACACACAACTTCAAATTGATTTTTTAAGAGAGAAAATTTTATGTGTAAAGACTAATCCATGCTCTGATTAAACACTGACTATTGGAAGCGACTGCACTGTCATAACTTTCATAAATATCTATATAATCAAGGTATTTTTCTTAGTTACCTCCATTTTTGCATTTGTCCAACGAGGCACTTCTACAACCATATTAAACAGGACCTAAACCAAAAAACAACAGAACTGAAAATAAAATCCACCTGACAATCAGTATTTTACAGTAAGACAAATTCTTCCTCTGTATTCAGCAGCAATACACACAACATCTCTGTTGCAACTGCTTTTAAATAAAGTACAATTTGTTTACATGTTGCACAATGATATTTACCCTCCTCGGTTCATCCTTTCCCCACCCTACTCCTTTGAAAATATGAACAACTACAAATAGTGGAAATCCACATGACGTTTTCTAATCTCATATCAATACTAATCTTCACAAAGTGTTCAGAAAGTCCATGTTATGGTTTGCCACAAGGCAGCATCTGCTGTTCAAGGTTCAGTCAAAGAGGTCTGAGTTACAGTTTGCAGAAGATCAGTAAAGGCATGTCACAACTACCTAGCCGTGCTCTTCAGAAGGAGTCAGAGATAAAGCAGCTTTAGTTTCATCTTACTTAAAAAATAGTTTAATTCAAGTGAAGATGCTCCTTCCCAAAGAAGAAAGTGCTCTTGGAGATGCTGTGGACGGGAGCCAGGAGCAGATGTGGGACCTTTCACCCCCACACGTACTCCTGCTGCTTGCTTTGTGCCAGCCTTGGTCCAGCCCCTTCCAGACACACTTTACCAGTATAAAAACCCCAAACTAGAACTCCAGGCTGCCCCAGGCTCCCCCAGCTCTGCCGCTGAACCATCCGGCTTTTTGCCAGCCCCATCGGAGGAGTGAGGTCACTGCGTGGGAGCAGAAGAGACCAAACGCAAGGGGAGAAAGAGGAGCATGAGGATGCTGAGAGGCCTCCCATTGATTGAGCAAAGAGCCACTAAACCAGCTCATTTTCTTACTGCTCCCAAAGCCGCTGTCTAGCCAGGTCTCTGCTTTGAAATCGAGGGCGGCATCCCTACAGTGACCAAGAGCCTGAGCAGTGCCTTTGGCAGATGCATGTTGGTCTGTCTGTTTGCCATCAGCTCCCCGGATCAATACATAACCTCTGCCTGCCACATCCCTGCTCATCAAATGGGACAACCAGTTATTCAAC
>NW_010412341.1:0-1667 GCF_000710305.1 Buceros rhinoceros silvestris
CAGGGAGTCTGTCAGCAAGCCCAGGAGTTGAGCGGGCAGGTGGAGACTCGAGAGGTTCCCGGAATCCTGGTGAGGATCGTTAGTCAGTGTTCTTGAGCCGAGCGTTTTGCAATAGAAACAATTACCGGAGGACTTTCATCTAATTAGGCAGTATGTCTGTGATTTCAGACATAGTAAAGGGTTTTCCTCTAATTTTCTTACTCAGCGCAGTACCTTCTGACCTGGCAATCAAATTTTCTTGCTGTATAGAATCTTAATTTAGAGGCATTTTTTGTCTTCTTCAGAGTCGGCACTGCTTAACAGCCAGGAGGATAAATTCAGATTATCTCTTCGTCTATGTTATAAACAGGATTAATCATTAAATTCCTAATGTACATGTAAGCAAGCTGTAGAAGGAGTCCCTGATGTGATCTGCAGGTTTCTGTATTAGCAGTCATGCCTGGTGAGCAAGGAACCTGTCATTTTCTTTAAGATCCCTGGGACTGCAGGGCACAGACGTGAATTTGTCCTTTTCTGTCTTATTACCAGAATTCAACTGCAATGGAAGTGATAAAGACACAACATTTGTAATACAGGTCATACGCATTTTAGATGAGCACGTGCTTTAAGAACTTGTAAAGCACTGGACTGCTAAGAGAGTTAATAAATAAATCCCATGTTTTGCAAGCTTCTCAGCTTGCTTAGGAGAGTAAAGTGCTGTAAATTCTGGGCAGTTCTTCTGGGGACACTGACCAAACATTTTAAGAGGTTGGTGCATCTGGCTTTGCAGATGCTGTCATAGCAACTTGCAGAGGACAAATGAAACTTCTTGTGTGAGATGTGGTTAGAACTCTGCCTAGTGACAGAGCTCCAAGAGGAGGTAAGCAGGTTGAGGAGCGTCAGGGAGTGCGAGGAAGGGATTGACCAATGGAACAACATCCTGCCTTCCCTGATGCAGGCCAGCAGGCAGATAAAGTGCACAGTACGGAGGACCCCCGAGTCCATCTCCATCAGACTGAAAGCAAAGGTCAGAAGGACAGAGGGCAATTGCAACAAGTTCCTGCTTGATGCATGGGGTGTGTTGCCCCAGCAAGGCCCCCACCTTCCCAGGTGCCCTCGAATAACAAGTATGAGGCCCTGCAAGTGGAGCCAATCAGTAATGAAACTGGTGACTCACCAGGTGAAGAAGCACCACTGGACCTAAGTGAACCCAAGCCTGGCATAAAAACTACTATTATAAAGAAAAAGAGGTGGGTCATTGTCGTAGGTGACTCCCTTCTGAAGGGAACTGAAGGCCCAGTATGCAGACCTGACCTGCTTCACAGGGAAGTCTGCTGCCTTCCTGGGGCCTGGGTTAAAGACAGAGCAAGAAAGCTTCCCACCCTGGTGCAGCCTTCAGACTGTTGTCTGTTACTGATCTTTCAGGTAGGTAGTGATGAGTTCCAAACAAGAAGTCTGAGGGCAGTCAAGAAAGATTTCAGAGCCCTAAGACAACTAGTGAAGCGATCAGGAGCACAAGTGGTGTTCTCCTCTATCAGTCATTGCAGGGAATGATGAGCGGAAAAGCGGCAAGACCCACCAGGTCAATACCTGGCTCTGAGACTGGTGTCACCGGCAGAACTTTGGGTTTTTTGACCATGGGTTGGTCTACACAGCAGCAGGCTTGCTGGGCTCAGATAGGGGGCCTG
>NW_010412341.1:1982-2264 GCF_000710305.1 Buceros rhinoceros silvestris
CTTCCCCCCCGCCCCCCCCCCCCCCAAAGAAAAAAAGAGATGGGATCACTATCCCAGTTGAAGCGCATCTACACCAATGCCTGCAGCGTGGGCAACAAACAGGAGGAGCTGGAAGCCATCATGCAGCAGGAAAACTATAAGATAGTTGTCATCACAGAAACATGGTGGGACCGTATGCACAACTGCAGTGCTGCGTTGGATGGTTACAAACTCTTCAGAAGGGACAGGCCAGGAAGGAGATGTGGGGGAGTTACCCTGTATGTCAGGGAGAGTTTCGGGTTT
>NW_010412342.1:0-4149 GCF_000710305.1 Buceros rhinoceros silvestris
GTCCTACTTCTGACTCAGCGCTTCACCTTTGCGGTGGCGGGTGTTGGACGTCTGCAGCCAGCACTGTCTGAAATGACAGGAGGGTTTCGAGGTTATTCTTCTAAGATTTCCCAATCTGTGATCTCCAAAAGTGCTGGGAAAAAAACCCAAAACCAACAACCTCTGGAAATTAGGATTCTGATGGTATCTCAGACACAGAATAAATAAAACACATGGGGAAAAAAACAGCCCAAAGCAGGCATTTCTACAAATCACTTCATATCTGTTGAAAGCTCCTTCCTGCTCTTTTTAGAAGCAACTGTTGCTTGTTACAAATGTTTTTCCTGGGCTTTCTTAAGTAATTTTTATTGACCTTCACAAAAATATTACAGCACTGCTGGCCAGTAAAACATTCAGGGAACTTTCTGAAGGAAAGATGATGTCTGTATTGAGGTATCTTTATTCTTTTTTTGAAGTGCCAAATTAAATCAGTATTCACCTTCCTCCCCCTTGCCTGGATGGGCAGTACATGGTGAAGAGGAAGCGAGTTTGGCTGTCAGAAGCTGTCAACTGGTAAGGGAGCTGGACAGCCCACCCCAACCTGTCCACTGCCCACTGTCCTCTGACGGTGAACCAGACCTTACATCTCCCTGGCAAGTCCTCTGTCCTGCAGCACTATGGGCAGTTGAGCTGGCTCGGCAGCTGACAGCACACTAAGCTTTGCAGCAAGCAGCCTCATCCTTATTCCTCACAACTGGGGCGGTCATATACCTGCGGGTTATTCGACTGTCTTTGCAGCGCAAAGAGCCTACTTAGGTTCAAGTGGGGCAAGGAAATTGGTCTTGCAAGAAAGAACTAGGAGAACTGGAGGAATAAAGTTGAAAGAGTGAGTAGGAAAGATGGACAGAGATCAGATATAGAAATAAGCCCATCTGTGCTCTTCTCCACTCACCCCTTCCAAGGGAACGTGTTCTCAACCATTCATTCTTCACTCCCTCCCTCTTCCCCCACCACATATTCTTTCCTGTCTTATTTGATGCTGTTTGAAATCAAGCACTTGGTTTACCCTTCTGAAGCGGAGCTGATCTCTCCCAGCATGACTCTGACTGCAGCGGGAATCACAGCGGGATGCTGGATATGGAAACCTAGCATTAGTATCACTTTCAGATGACAGCAGATCAGAGAGCTGGACCTGAGAGCAAATTAATATAGGGCTAGGATTCACTTGCAGGGTTTGCTGCTGTCATACTCCTCTCAAGACGTGAGAGAGAATTAATGCGAGAGGCTGGGATTTGCTCTGAGAGCTGCGAGGCTGCCTGCCATCCTCAGGGAGCACTGGGACTCGGGGCGCGGGTGAACACAGGGGACAGGTTTGCTGCAGAGCCCGCAGGTATCCCAGGGAGCAGAGGAGAAGGTCACTTAGCTCCTGACGACCTCCTGAGTTAACTGTCTGATCCAAAATCCACCAGTGCAGATGACTGAGGGTTGGTTTAACCTCAAATAACCAGCCAGCTGACACAGAGTCTTCTTGCTCCAGTGTGATCCCGAGGGATTCACATGCTTCACTGCAGACTGATGCAAACAGGAGTCTCCCGGAAAACCATAGCAATGCCCCAGACCTCCAGTCATCCAGTCATCCAGGGGTCAAACACCCTCAGATCACTGGAACACATCTTTCAATATCCGTGGACAATTAGAGTAGCTGAACCCAACGGACCCACTAATCACTGACCCTCTGTATGGGCAGGGACAGAGCACTTTTCCCTTGGGAAGGAGAACAGCAACTAGACTGGGTGACAGAAATAGCTTTCATGTTCAGGAGCTGCTGATAATCCAATAGTAGGGCCTTTTCCATGGACCATCTTCCCTGATCTGAAACAATTTATCTCACCCTCCAAATCACAGAGGGACAGCCTACAGCTTTTTGCCTATATGTGGTAGGCCAGGAGAGGTTACAGACCTCCATCCTTTCCTGTTCCAACAAGGTTGACAAGGACTTTGAGTGGGAGCAACCTGGAGATTTTCTGATGGCCACAATCAGCTGATTTCTGTTTTCTGTGGTCCACAAAGCACACCTCCCTCTCATGGTGAACTTCTTTGCCCCACAGCAATGCACACCCACAAGGACCTGGGTAAAGGCATGTTTGTAACAAGAACAAACATAGAAAAGGATGCAGAGAAGACACAGAGAACGATCTGTCATTGCAATAGGAAGTGACCCACGTTTTGAGGAGGTTAATGGCTATTTAGAACAACGCACCCCTGAGCCAGGGGCTCTGCAGGGCAGGAGGCAAAGGGAGGATGTGCTCCCTCTTTTCAAAGGGAGAGAAAGGTTTGGAGCCTGAAGCATAAACACAGCTGAGGATTCTGAAAATAGACAATATCCTTCAAATGCAGCCTAGGGATGAGATCCAACCGTTGTGTACACCCAGTTTCTTGAGAAGAGAAAACAAAACAAAACAAAAAAGGTAGGAAGTGGGCCCTTGGAAGCAAAATAAAGACAGAACAATGGAAAACTAAGCACTGGAGGAGACAGCTTCAAATAATGACATTGCGCAAGCATCACGCTGGGAAGCAGCATATGCTGGAGGAGCCCTCACTGGGGACACAGGATAAGCAGCAGGAGGGAAGCCAGGCAAACCATCAGCTTCAAAGTGGCACATGCCAGGCCAAGTTCAGAGCAGCTCCGGCTCCGGTGAGGTCAGTGTAATGATGCCAGAGATGAAAATAGCCTTGTGCTTAAAACAAAATCCCTTCCTTCCACTGCCAATAGCACCTGGCAATAAGCAGCAGGCAAGGGGCTAATATTATAACAGGCATTCGGGTCACAGGCTGTCATTTAGTACGGGCAAGACAGGTGTACATCACTCAGTGCCCCTGCGAAGAGCACTGAGGTGGTTCAGCTCTGCAACGACATCTGGGGAGTGGAGAAATGGCATTTAATTGTTTAACCAAGATCAGAGGTCTGGTCTCAGTTCATACAGCACTGAGCACAAAGGGGTCTGCTGCTTGGTTTCTAGGGATCAACATCACTGTATTTAAGTTGTAACTTCCCAAAGAAATAGAGGAAACGTTAGGAGCCAATGCTTTGTAAGAGGGTTGAAAATAGTTGAGTCAGAAACTCTGTATTGCTTGGGCTGTGCTGGCAGTGAAGTCGGTTTGGAAAGCAAGGCTGAATCAGGCCAACGTTCCAGTCATGGTCAGGTTTGTGTTGCTGCCTGGAAAAGCATGACAAATGCTTTTGTGCCTTTGACAGCCCTGTACATTTGATGTTTAAACTTTTAACTTGAAAAGGTTTTCAAATGTTTGGGTTTTTTAATGGCAACACCTTGGTCTTGGTCTGTAAAGATAAGTATGTTTGTAGAGAAAAAGAAATTCCAGCTTCTGTCCTGAAAATGTTCCACTTAGGTTTCAGTTTCCTTTGGTGGTGGGAGGCAGTATATAGGAAGCACCTAGGTGATCTGTAGCTTTAGGGTCCGAACTATACTAAGTTGTGGGACCATCACTGTAAAGCCCACCTAGACATGCCTGGGAGAGGCAGGAATCAAAGAAAACAGCAAGACCCACAAGAGGGCTTGGAAACGGCACAGAGAAATACTCCATTGGCAGCCAAAAATGTCCCCTACAAGCACTTCAGTGCTACACGGGGTAGCTTGTTAAGTTTGGACATTTATAAAGTTCTCTGATAAGGGAAATACCTTCACATGCACCTCTTCACAGCCTCCATCCCTCTTTGCCTCATCCCACCCTGATTCATCCTTTCTGCCTGCAAAATGAGGAAACCATCATTCGTACAGAATGGTCTTCAGCAATTCTGCTATCAATCCCCGGCAGATTCCTTTCAATATCGACCAGCTCCATGATGATAACTGATGAGAGATGCAAGCGATGGAAGAGTGAAGAGAGCAGCGCTGAGCAGATCGTCCAGCCCAGATGGTAGGAAGCTCCTCGCTGTGCCTCATCCCCATCCCATTTGGTATTTTCAAAAGGGAAAAAAACAAACAACTTTCCTTTTTTATTTATTTTAGGAAAAGGAAGATTTCAGTTTGCATGAATGGTCCAAACCAATCAGCATATTTGAGTGTTTGAGCTGAAAACTCTTTCACTGCGAGAGAATAAAGCAACACAACGAAGACAGGGAGAGAACAAGGCAGGATGAACATGCCGCTG
>NW_010412342.1:4228-25645 GCF_000710305.1 Buceros rhinoceros silvestris
GGATACCCCTGCCACTGACAATAAAAAACCTGACCAGCTAAGCCTAATGCTTGGAGGGATTTTGTCCATCTTTTCAATACAAATCTCTCCCCTAGACACTTTGCTGGTGAGGGCAATCTGGAAAGCACAAGAGACAAAAGGTTAAGAGCTAAACTCCCCCACTCAGAAAGCAACAGGCTGGAGGAAGCAAGGGCTGCCCTGAGGTATCCAGCAGGAACAAAGCTGCCTTCATTAAGCGCTCCGTCAAACAGCGATTGCTGCAACACCGTCACCCCTTGAGCCCATCCGGACTCCCAGCACTCTCCTCAATTTTAATACCCCAGCCCGCAGTGGTCATGTCACTTTATATCCCTAACGCTGTTTCTCTCTAGCGGCTCACTGATGGTTGTTTAACGTCACCAGTGTAAGAGAGCCTAAGAGCTACAGCTCCCACAGTGCAGGAGGCACAGGACAGAGTTGGGAGCTACCAGCAGCCACAGCACAGCAAAACACCTGCATACTAATGCGGACCATGTCAGGGAGGTCACTGGATGGATCAGGTTTCTCCTGTCTGCCTCTGCTATGCAATTAAGCTCACGAACAAGGGAGAATATCCATATACAAAAAAAGGGAAAGGAGGAAAAAAAAGAAATCAAGAAAACCTAATTACGTTGTCAGGGACAGCAGTGAGATGCTTTACATCTCCCGGTTGTATAAATAGTCCATGGATAGAGAGCTGTCAGGTTCTACACCACAAGTGGTTGCCTTTCGATGATGTGAGGTCTCTGCTCCTCCTCGGAATAGGCTTCAGAGAGAAAGTTGAGCTGCACTAACAACTCGCAGTTGTCAAAAAGGGATGGTTATAAACCCCTTCTCGCACTGCCCTGGACATCCTGCCTCTGTGCTGGCTGGGCACATCCTTTCGTCGAGCTCTGGAGCCCATCAGATTGTTCAATAAGCCAGCTAAGCTCTAACCCAGCAGAAGACTAATTCAGCCCCCCAAATGTGTTAATTTACCTCATTTAATATATTACTCCCAGTTTTGACAGTTAAAATTTCTATGTAACAACCTCCTCCTCACTCCTCTTGCTCCCCACAGACTGTGTGTCCCATTCATCTTTACTTCTTTGTCCTGTTGTCATCCATGTTGGGGAAAACAACTAAGTCACTTGGTAGTATTTCACACTTGCTGAGCAGCAGGGAGAATGACATTTGCAGGAGTCCCCAGGCAGTGGTGCTGCAGTCAGGTACAAGCTGTCTTCCTTCGCCCCTGTGCAGGGCTTAGTCCTAGAGGTGGACCTTAGATCTGAAGGATCTCAGAACCCAGCCTCTAAGGTGGACCCCCTCAAAGCTAAAAATCACTCTGGGAGTGGGTTAACAAGCAAATTGCGAGGCTTTTTACTGTCAGCTTTACACACACATGCACACCTTGAGATCCCAGGGGCTGCTCTCACAAGTTGCTCTGAAATGTCCCATAAATAGGAGCAGAGTAATTGCAAAGTATATTCTAATAACTGCAGCTATAATAACACCCCCTCCTCACCACCTTCCTCTTTAGGTGTGATCTGCCAAAATGAGAAACAAAATTACTGTGTCTGTTCAGCAAATTCTTACTGACAAAATCTTTAAGAGTTGACAAGAGTAATATAGTGAAAATTAGTTTAGAAGCGTTTCAAGTTTCAAAAAAATCAATCAAAATCAAATTAAGTTCTGAAGACAGTGTCTGTAGAGTTTAAGGAAAATAGAGATCAGCTGCAGCAACATGGGATCATGGGCTCAGCTTCTGAGCAGGAGACTTACGTCTGCTCTGCCACCTCTTCTGGCTTAGGGTAGAGAGCTACAACCGATCACGAGAGTTTGCTGATGCTCTGGCTAATCTGGTGAGCTTGGACACCAACAACGAGACACCCAGCCTAAGGATTCACAACAGGGTCCCCAGCATGGCACCTCCCTCCTCCTAAGGGTGTGCCTTAACCACTAAGTCAGGGATTAGAGCTAAAGAGAAGGTTTTCCCTCTTGCTTCCTGATGATCTATTTCAAGAATTGTTCACTCCAGTGACAAATAGGGAGAAAAAAAATTGAAGCTCATGAAGATCCTCATCAAAGAGGAAAATCAGTTTAAAAAACAGAGCCATAGCAAAAGCTGGCAGGACCAAGCATGGGCTACCCCAAATCAGGGGCAGGGGCAGAGTGAAAGTCCATTAAGTATTGCTCATGGGCTCTGTTTCCTTCTTGGTGGTGTGATCTCATAACAGAAGCTTACACTGGCCCCAATGTCACCGAAGCAGCCTGGGACTCACTGTCTTGTTGACAATACGTGAAAAAATGCATGAGAATTTGTCCTGTTTGAGTGATCAGAGCCTTCTTGGGTAAGCAGAGCACACGGCTTGCTCGGATACACTGTCTTTTTTGCCCTTCATCCATATGGTACCCTGACCCCATCTTGGCCCAGCAGATCCAAGAGCTCCTGACCTACAAATCCTCAGCCATCTGCTTTGCAGTTCAGCCTCAGCCCAGCTATTCTGCCTTGCTGTTTCAGCACCCTCTTGGAGTGGATGGGCTTGTTTAGGATTCCAATTATGTCTTTCTTAATTATATTCCTCCTTGGGGTCCTAGAGGCCCTGGAAATTTTCCCCCACTCTGTCTTTTCCCAAAACTGTGAGTCAACAGTTCAATTATAGTCTCTTTATACAGGCGTGAGAATTTGTTTCTTGGGCAAAGTTCCTTGATAAGATGATTTGCTACATAAATGTCTCTAGCAAAACACATTTCACAGTGAATTTATCTCTGCACAACTTCTCCGCCTTATAGCACCTTATCATTCCAAGACGTCTCAAGGCACTTTCCAAAAGGTGTGCAATAATAATACTTCACAGTTATACACAACCTTTCACTGAAATATCTCAGAGTGCTGTATGGAGAGAAGCACTCAGCTCCATCAAACAGCTGGGAGTGCTGAGGCAAGGGATGCGGAAGAGACCTGCCCAAACGAGTTAGGAAGATGCAGGGCTTGTGATGGAGTCCAGCACCCCAGAGAAACCCCTCCTTTGCTCCTAACGTGCTGCTCACAAGTTCATCGCCCACCACGCCAGTCTTGGGAACCATCCACACTGTGGAGAGGAGATACAGCTTTGTCATGGGATGGGGACTCAGTTCGGTGTGAATTCCATTCACCCCACACCCAGTACATGTGTACTAAGCAAAGGAAAAAGCACTCCAGAAGTGGCAGAAGGTGTCATATGCTTTGTGTCTACTCCTGAAATAAGGATGTGCTCAGCTGAGGACCCTGGCCTGGACCAGAGCTGAGTACATACCCTGTTTTCTCTGTGGGACAGAGCTCTGAATACTGCTGTGGTCTCCATAGGCCTGGGATTTCCTCGGAGAACTAGCCAGAAATGCATAGCAGAGAGATAGGCCTCTCTGCATCTTCAGAGTGGCTTTTCTGAATACTTTTAATTCTTTAGCAATTACTCTAAATCTTGGATGACAAAGGTTCTTTAAATTTTTATTTGTTCCTGCCCGAGCTCTTGCACTTTGCTTGGGAATCATTCCACCATCTTCCACCTTTCTGCTGAAAGATTTTCCTTCTTCTGGTGCTTTTCCTTGTTTGTTTGGGATTGAGCTGCAACTAGAGAACAGTTACATGAAAGACAGCCATCTTCTGGGGGACATCATGCAGCTGGATTTCCATGGGATGCTGGATTTGGTGTTGAGCCACAATGCTTAAAGCTGCTGCCTTCCACCACTCAGCCTTCCATGGCCATAGACACAGACGCTGCCATCAGGCCCCATCAGAAGCACCTTCTATTCCCAAAGTCTGGGGTTGGAGTGATGTTAGAGCTATTTCTTGTCTTCAAAGGAACATGTACTCCAGTCCCTACAGAGTATGGGCACTACTGGTGCTTTCCTCCACTGCTGTGAGCAATTACCCACACACCTCCTGCTTTGGTTCCCCCTCTGGCTGGATGACAAGTGCCTGAAAAGCAGGAGAGCCATGAATAACAATAAGCATTTGCCTCCTCAGGGGTGAACTTCCAGCCAAATAACCAGACTTCTTCCAATATGTGATGGGAAATGGGCCAAGAGCAATGCACTGGGGTCCTGGTTATGCTCAAGGGTGCCCAATGACTACTGAGCAAGCTCCTAAATAAATAACCTTTCGAAGGCACAGCAGTCTGGATGCCTGTCCCCTATTTAACCCAGATCCAGCTCCTGGCATTGACCACTCCCTCCGCAGCCACACATCGCCCCCAGTGCTCACCTTGCACTCAGCTGCCACATCTCCCATCAGCCTGCTGTCCTTGGCTCCAGCCCTGCCCGTCCCCTTCCTCTGCATTCTATCACGTTCAGCAACATCTTCTCTGCCTCCTCTCTCCGAGGCCAACTTATATCATCAAAAAATCACTTTGGCACCTTCACTGTCAGCAAGCGGCTGTTTATCTGCTATATCATTGGAAAGATCTCTAAAGCCAGGCTTGGAAAACAGCCCTTCTTTTTATTTGATGTAGGATCATCTGAAAGCAGGATGAGAAGCAGCGAGAATATGTTTTCCTTGTACAGATCAATATGACTTTAACCTTCAACCACAGCAGGGCCCGCCTGCCCACCTCCTTAGCTCACGTATTTCTCCATCCCCCCCTCTTTGCTTACCCTTCCCACATGCTGGGGTTTCCAGCACCCCTGACAGATGGACCTCTCGGTCCTATGGGCATCAGGGCAGAATTTCAGCCTCATCGGAGCAGGTCTGTTCGCTCCAGGGAAAGGTTTCCTGGTCGGTCAATTCACAGACTCAGTCATCCCACAGATTTCAGATCCTCTTTGTCTCCTCCTCGCTCCACTCTCTCCTGCAGCTCCCATGCTGTACACTCTGCAGAACTTCGCCTCCAGCTGTTGGGAGTCACCACATGATTTTTCCATCTCTTCTCTTTCTTCTCCCCTTTGGGGGAAGAAACAACAGTGTCCTTCTCTCATGCACCCTTCACCTCTGCTAGTGGCAGATTTACTCCTGCTTGTCTTCCTGGCAGCTGCTGCAGCTGCAGCCCTGAACGGGGCTCTGGCTTCATTCCGTCCCGCTCTCACTGTGCTGCACTTCCGGTGGGGTCAGAACAGAGAGGGCAGCTGCTCAGGTCCTGCAGGACAGCTCTGAAGATCCATAGTCAATCTAAGAGCAGCAAACTCACTCCTGAGCAACCCTGTTAATAGACCAATATTATCATTTTACACACAGGGAAACTGAGGGACTTCTTGGTGGGAGGACCCAGACATGGTGGCACAAGAAATGAGCAGGAAGTCCCTTCCTCCTGACTCATACGTTAGTGATGTCTTTGTCAAAGGGAGAGGAAGGCTGAGGCAGGGTGAGCAGGTAGTTCATGAGAGTAGTCTGGGCTGCTCATGCTTGACAGGCATCTACATACAAACAGAGAGCAACTGCCACTCACCAGGGTTTGGCCTGCCATAGGCACCTAGTGACAAACTCATTTTTACAGAAAAAAGGAAAAGACTGAGTCCTTTCTCAGATCAAAATCCAGCTGCAAACCCCATCCTGCCATTCATACACCAAGATGGAGCAGCATTTCTTTCTTCTCAGATGGAGATGGGAGCAGGGAGACAGGTTGTTACTATAACAGCAGTAAAGACGCCCACCACTGTGTTAAATGATACATTTATATGTACGTGTGTAATGAGGGACTGTTCTTGTTCCCAAAGCACTGACAGCCTGAAGGAGAAACACGAGCGCCTTCTCCAAGGTCACTGAGTAGCAGGAACTGGCATCCCGGCTTCAGACAGTGCAGGGAAAGGATTCACCCTCTGCCCCTCTCCTCCTCCTCCCTTCAGCTGCAACGGGCATTACAGAGTTAGCTGTAACTAACAGCTAACCTGGGTTAGCTGATCCAGACTCAGAGGGCTGATGCTTCTTCAGACAAACAGATAGAGAGCGTGACCAACACGCACACGATCTGGTCCTTCATCCTCACGCACAGCCCTCTTCCTGCAAGAAGGGAGCTGCAAAAGCATCACTGCAAAGTGCAAAAAGGAGCAAGATGGATCCCAAGAGCTGAAAGGCAGTTTAAAATTTCACGTTAAAAAAAAAATTACGAAAAGGAGAGCTGATGTGGTCTGTCCACATCCAGCCAAACACCAGGTGCTGTCAGAGATTAGATGCTTTTGCAGATAAAAGCAGGTTAATAGGCCCTACTAGATAAGGACAATAAGAGGAGAATAAAGGGAGGGGGTAAAAGGGCCCAGGTAAAAAAGAGGCGAAAGGACAGACAACAGATCAGACAGCAGCAGATCAGACAGACAGATCCATCACTGGGGCTGGGGGGAACCAGGGCTCTGGTCCCAGGAGCTGAGCAGAGGCACTTGTTACCTGGCCCTGGCCTCCACAGCCTGGCACTGGGGGCTTGTGCCTCCGTGCCTCCCACCCGCACTGCACCTGCACGTGGCATCCCCAGCAAATTCAGGACTGCTAAGTTCCCAAGAAGTGACGTGAACAAGCGTCACAGTTTCAGGGTTGTCGCCCTTCCCAGATGGCCCAGCGTGATGGTCACACTGGAACCGCTGTAAGCACTGGATGCCAAGGGCAGCCCAGGGGATAGACGTGCTGGGCTGTAGCTGTTTGGCTGGGAGACATCCATCTCCTCACCATGGGGAAGAAGCCATCAGACAAGGGCGTTATTCTGCACAGACTGCAGCAGAGTTTCATCAAGGGTGACTCTGGCCTTGTAAGTCATGTCTGATCTAAAGAGTTTGCTGCCTCCTCCAACTCCCCTTCTGCTCCTGCCTGTTCTTCACAGCCCCAGCTCGTTCTGCGCAGAATAAACGCTGTTCATCTGCGCTGCCAGGCGCCGCACCATAAAATAGACTCTGTAAAACAGAGTCTCAGAAGTTGTGTTTGGCGCCTAAGGGCAGCTGAAATGCCTGAGGGAATTTGCTGTACGTAGGAACACGGGCAGCAGGTAATGCCGCAGGTTCCCTGTCCCTCAGCCTGCATCCATTTGTTTGAGGTCCTCTACGGAAAGCACTAACTGTGTTTCTGACACATCACCTGCTGTTCCCTGGGCTGTCTGTGGTGATGTACAACCCCCTCCATCCCATCCTGCACCAAGGTGGGCTCTGCAGGAACAGGCTGCACTTTGCTTTCCTTCGCAGAGAGGATCTTGATGCTCTTACTTTGTTTAAGCCCCATAACTGCAACTAGAGGCTTGGAAAAGAGGTGTCAGCGTGTTGTTGCTTTGCAAGACCTGCCTCCTCATGTGAAGGAAGGACAAGGACACTTGGCCACCTCCCAGGCATCACTGTGCTGTTGGCCACAGGCAACACTGTGCCCCAACCGCCTGCCTGAGTGCCGGGGCCCCACACAAACTCCTCCAAATAAAAATGGGTGTGCGGGAAAGAAAGGAAGAGCAAACCTGCAACACCATCCTCTCTCTCCTCGCCTCCCACCTCCACAGGTCCCCACCGCTGCCAGCACCATGGAGTGACTCGGGACCTCTGCACGCCCAGCGGTAGAGGTGGCTCGGGTCTGTAACAAATGGGCTCTCATCCTCCTGGCTGCATGTGATGCATCAGCAGAGGCAGCTCGTTTAGCTGCCATTAATTATATGCGGTGAGAGGAAGGGGCATGTCCAGGTTGGCCGTTTTTCTCTCCGTTTCAAATGCCTGCCACCCAGACACAGGAACTCGGCTGCATCCTGCAAGCTGGGTAATAAACTCCAGGCTTTCAGCACAGCAAAGTGCTTAGAGGGAATGGTCCCATGGGGGAGGCAAGGGCTTAACTCCTCGATTACCTCAACTGCTGGCTCCTCTTCCTTGGCAGCTATCAACTAATTCACCTCAATTTTCCCTCTGCAACAGGCTCCCTTGAACTATCCATTGAAGGATTCAGCAGCGACCTTAACCTGCTTGTGACTGGTCTCTTCAGTGTGATGCATAGAAACATCATCTCTCCTTTGGACTCAGCAGGAGCTGAGAGAGCCCAGCACCTCCTGCTGCTCCCCCTGCGCAGAGCAGGATCAGGCTGTAAGCTCTGGCACTGCATTATGCCCTGTATACATTTATTTCCCTCTGTATGCAGCCATGACTGCTGGGAGCGTGGTCTGTGCCTAACAGAGAAACAGCTGCCTCTTTCTGTGATTTATCTTCTGTTTGAGGAGCCCAATAATTCCCAAATCTACTATTCTTCCTTATAAATGTGGAGTCCTCCTCATTTAGCAGCCTCCTGGTTGACAACTTAATATCAGGGGCTCTGAAGAAGATACTGAAAACCTGGAAAGATCGTGAAAATCTGGAGTATTGCAGCAAGATGAACATCCGTGCCAGCAGCCACTCCGAGGTTTAAAACCCAGTCCTGGTCATTCGTGGCTAATAAATCTCCCTTCGTAGTTTTTAAGATGCTTCAGTAAAGTTTCTAACTTTCATTACTACCGTTTTGGTGGCCAGAAGGGCCCAACAATTTGAACTCGAAAGGTGCTTTGGACAAAAAGTCCTTTGCCTGATGCTTAGCCCCCACCACGACCTAGAAGTGCCCACACCAGTACCTCAGCTGACATTCTTCACATGAGCCAGAGCATAATGTGAAATGAAAAACTATCCCTGTACCTGTCCCAGAGGATTTAGAGATTTTCACTTTACAAAGATGAGGAGATATGGAAGGAGAGGGGATTGTACTGGAAACCAGGGGAGTAAAGGAGAAAATCTGTAAGTCTACAAATTGAGTAGAGGCTATAGCTACAAGTGTGACATGTTCAGGGACTCGTCACACAGCCCAAACTGCAGCAAGAGCATGCGGTTACAGGAGCGGAATACTAGTAGGCCAGTGTGACCCCAAAGCACATGCAAAGCAAACCTCCTTTGTCTCTCCTTCAAGCAGTCAAATCTCAGTGCTCTGTACAGAGTCCCCACCACTTGTCACGCACAGGAAAACCCACACCTCAGGATTATCAGGGTTCTTGCTCCATGTTGCGGTACACTGTTGTGGTACACTGGGTGGCAGTGTGGGCGGTCGGAAGATTACGTGCTTACGTGCTTACGTTACAGGAATGCAGTAACCACCCACGATGGGCGAGGCTTAGTAGAATTATATAGCCCTCTGTGTTACTCAATAAAGCGGCCATTTTACATCCTCTGTATCAGAGTAAAGTGCATAAATGGACCCTTGGCGGAAGAGGCCAGGTGCCAAATATCACAATAAGTTTCCACAGCTCCACAGCTGGAGTCATAAGCAAACGGGAGGAGAAGACAAAAAAAAGACTTTGAGGATTGTCATTAACCATCGCAAACCCACCAAGGGCTCAACATCATTCCAACTCCATCTGGGCTCCGTGCACAGCTGGAGCCAAGGTCCAGAGCTCAAATGACCTTCCCCTTCCCATGTTCACACACAGGCTTCTCCCTAGCTGGGAAAGACAGGGACCATCGGCACGTGCAGCATTTGACAGGAGACCCGGGTTATTGATTCACAGCTCTACTTGCCTGAACTTTTCTGGAGGAAAACGGGGCTGCTTTGCATAAGGCAGGCATATGTTGCCGCTTTGGCACAAGGAGAGCCGCTTGGCATTTCCTTGCCAGACTTTTCCCACCCTCCTCTGATACCATCTGCCTCTGTGAAACACTGAAACTCCCATCTGTCAATTCTACTGTAAACACACAATTATCCAGGCTGCTGGGGGAGAAAGGCAGCACAGCCAAACCTCGGCCGTTGGTGGAAAGGGACAAGTTGGGATGTGTGGCCCTCTCACTGTCCCACCAGGCAGTCTGCTGGAGGGAGCTGTGCCTTTTCATTTTCAGCATTGCATCTGCAGGGCTGACACTCTCCTCCCAGTGATGGATGAGCTGTTGATGCCACCAACCACTCCTGGGCCTCTAAGAGTAGGCTGCGGACCTGGAGCTCAACCAGAGGCTGACGGGGAGCTTCTGCCACTTGCAGCACCCCGGTCACTGCAGTCAAGTCATGCTGCTTCCACATTCTTTTCTGTCGCACCAGGGCACAGCTCGGGCACAGCCATCTATAACCCCTGCCCAGATCTATGCTATACAAAACATCAGCCGTGCAAACATCTCCGTGACAGCATCCACCCCAAAAGCAAGGTCAGCACCTGAGAAAGTCTTTATTTGCCAGTTCATGTCAGCAGCCTATTTGTGACCAGCTCTGCCCCTTGCCTCTGGGTTTCATCACAGCAATGTCCAGAACCTGCAAGCTTAGATGCCCAAACTGCAAGATTTTTGCTGCATTCTGGAAATCTCCCTCCTGCTGGCTGGGGCAGCTTTCTCTGACCACAGCAGACAGCAAAGCACTGATAGCAGCCCACGGCACGAGCTGAGCCCTGTCAGCCAGCCACCAGCAGTTGAAAGATCTCCTCATCAGCGCTCTGAGTTACTCCCAACTCTTCCAGGGGCAGCAAGGCCGAAGGAGTGTCTGAGCTGAGCCGGTCTGCAGGATGAGCGAGCAAAGTGTGAAGACTTGAGGGGAAGAGGGGAGGCTGCACAGAGCCGTGGGCTTTGGGGTGGGGGGCGGTGGGAGGTGGCTATGTTTTATTTTATTAACTACTGGTCCCTGTGTGGTGTCTCCAGCCGAGCCCGGCTCCACCACCTGTCTCATTCAGCCCGAAGGAGGAGGGGGCCGTTGGGTGGCGGAGGAGCTGGCAGATGGCATGTGTTCCCAGAGATAACACGGGGCTAGTTCAGAGGTTACTAATTGGGTTTCTGCTCGCCTTTCATATGCAATGTGAATCAAAATGAGAACATGTGGTTCAACACACACACGTCGTCCTCCTTCCCTGAGGATGCGCCCCTCCGCCCCGTTCCCCCGCCCGCTCCCCACACATCCTCACCCAGAAAACCTGAATCGTGGAGGTGTTTACCATTCATTCACAAGCTGAAGCGAAAGGGAGAGAGGGAAAACAGCCGGGAGGTTAGCGAAGGAGCGATTCATTAATTTCCCATCCAGGGCAGACCCTTGGGTCTGCAAGCAGCCCCTCTGCACATGCAAGGCTATTAGTCCAATGCTATTTCATGCAACCAGCATGGGAACACCACACCATGGGTAAGTGAAGTGGCACCAAGGCCACCTTGCAGAAATGAGCACTATGTGTGGAGAGTTCAACAGACGGGTCCTGCCTTGAGGCAGACCTACAGGTGCCCCCCACAGGGTGTCACACATCTCCCTTTGGTGGCTGCCCCAATGGCCCCATCTTGTCGCTTGGGTCCCCTTCCCACTACGGCATAGAACAGGCTTCAAGGGAGTATCAAGGGATGATGGCAACACTGCAAAGGGGAATCCAACCATGGCAAATTAGGCAAAGCACAAAACTGTGTCATTACCAGTGACCATCCCCAGCCTGCACCTTTGGCACAGCGCTACCCCTTACGGGCTGGTTTAACGCTGCAAGACTTGCTTAAACCTTCAGCTAAGGAGACAGACTCACACCCAATGAGGTCAACTGGTGCCCTAGTAGAGGTACAGGGCAACCCATCCCCTTTGGAGAAGTTCTCCCTTTCCTGCAGCCTTCTCAGTCCATGGGGTGTCTCCAGTACATTTTGCACTGAGAAACGATCTCCCAGGCAGAGGCAGGAGCGAATCGGGAATAACAAGCAGGAAGTGCACACACGTTCTTGGAAGGGGGGAGGAGGATGGAAGTTAACCAAGAAAAACAGAACACTCTTCGAAAGGAAAAGAAAAAAACCAAAACAACTCTTTTTGAAAGCAATGTGCAAATATTGCCTTTTCTCTCCTCCATCATTTTCTGACAAGCTGCAATCAGTGTTCAATATTGTCACTCAGTGCCCCATTTCGCGGGGGATAGGTATCCACGGAACTCTTAAAATTAAATAAATAAATACATCTGGCCACGTATCGCAGGGGTTTAGCTGGGAGTTGAGCTCTTCTGAAAATCTGGTCAATCATGGTGACATTGATTTCAGGACAATTACTCCTGATTTACGCTGGTGTAAATGAATGGAATGGCATTAAACTGCTGACTGGGGAGTCCACGCGCAGGCAGAGCTCATCAGAAAGCCGAGCTCCCATTCTGTGAAAGATTGAGATCAGCTTCCCCATCCAAATCAGGACAAAAATGGTCTATTTTTCTTAAAATGGAACAGAGAGAGGGTGAAAAAAGCGCCACTTGGGTTCAATAAAAACTTTGTTTTTGAATGCCTGGCATTTATCAGTTTGACTTTTCAAAATGTTATTCATATATAATAAAAGTAGGTAAGGCAACTTTTCCCAGTGTCATAATGAAACTATTGGCTTTGAGTTTTCTTTTTTGCCCAACCAAAACCCAACTGGGGCTAGGGAGGACGGAAATCTGTTTTTTACCAAAAAGATCAAACCTGCCCTGCACTTCTTTTCCCCTCCTCTGTTTTCCACCACCCAGCTGTGTCGGTGAGGTTTACCAGCTCATTTCCACCCCAGTGCAAGCACAGCCCTGCTCCATCACCCTGGCACCATCAGGAAGCTCGGAAAGACGCACCCTTAGCAGCACGCAAAGCAGGGGGGAGAGATGGAGGCAGGCTGAGGAAAAGGAGAGATGCCAAGAACCTTTAAAAGCCAATTTTGTAGGGATAAAGGGCCTTCTCCAAAGAAGGAACTGCCTGTTGCGGCACTGGAGCGGTGAGGACAGCCGTGGAGAGGAGGGAAGGCTCCCTCACACTACGTCACTGCTGCATATTTTAACCGTGATTAGTTTATGGGGAAGGAAAGGAGGGGAAGAGGCTAAAGCTCTTTGAGAGCCCCTCCCTTAGTTTTTAAAATACTTTTTACTGGGATGTATGCCCCTGACATAAATCACTGTTGCTCAGGATAAATGAAAGCCCATAAGTGCCACGAACACTAATGACAACATTCATCAAACACTGAACCTCTCCATATTGCACCAGTCTCCAGGATGCCTGCGGACATATGGACTGAGCTTGCTCCAGCAGCCCCTGCTTCCCCCCTGCTCCCCGGCAGCAAGCTTTAGCCTCAGCCAGCTCGGAACAAAAGCTGGAGCAACCACCAGTTGTGCACCATCTCCTCAACATAAAAACCAGAACACAGAATAGCTCCCCTCAGAGCCCCAGCTCTCCGCACTTTCCCTTCCTACCGCTCCTCAGCCAGCTGCACTCCAGATTCCCCAAAAAAGGTCTGTATCTCACAAGAAAAAAAAATCAACCCTCCATTAAAAGCCAGCAACGTGGGGCATCAAGGCACCGAGCCTCCCCGAGACAGTCACTTGCCGGTAATGCCGCTCCCTTGCAAAGTGAAACACATGAGCTTAATTGCCAAGGAAAGCTGGGCAAAGCTGTGAGACAGCGGTTTGAGCTGACAAGAGCTGCTCCATGGCAGCAGTGGGCAACGCCAGGCACGGAGCCGGTCACTGCCACTCAGCTGCTGTGTTTATTCTCTGGGTACTGAAGTGCCTCCCGTGGGACAGGGCAGTTTAGCAAAATAAAGATTTCATAATTCTGTATCAGCACTGGGGGGGGATATCGGAGGGGATATTCAGAGTCCTGAGGAGCCGGCTCAGGACAACCCCAGAAGTAATCATTTAACAAAGAGGAGGGGAACAAAGGGACTGTCTGCACAGGTGTGGATGGGGGAGAGCCTTGCCTGTGAAATGCATTCCATGGTGCTTGCACAAGTCTGAAGAGAAACGCTAAATTCATGGGTCAAACATGTCACAGCACAGCCTGACTCATCAAATTGGTCGGTCTGTAATGACTTACATTTGCTGAGAAATTTACTAAACTGAGGTTTTTCTGCAGACGTGTTTCAGGTTCAAGAGCAAATGTTCTCAAGGTGGAATTACTGCTCAAAACTCAGGCGAAGGACCAGAAACCGTGCAGGTGAATCGCTGTGTGATTCACAGAAGGAATCTGAAACTGGGCCTCTCTCACACCCCCGACTGAGCTGATCTCTTGCTAGACTAAACTCTTGCCCTCTGAACAATCTGAAAGAACAAGTTCTTATTTCAGCTTTGGATAAAAAAAAAAATAAAAAAAGGGTAGTGAAGCCTTCTCATTTCCCGGCTTTGTGCTTTAAGAACAAGGTGTGCAAGAGATTTCGTCCATTTTCTAATTTAGTTAAGAAAGTTGCAAAACTGGGGTTCAATTTAAACACAGCAGGATGGCTACCTCCACAAATGACATGGTTTCCCCTAGAAAAGGGAGTAAAAAGTACAGCTCAAATCATGCCCTAAGGAGAGAGCTGGAGGTTTTGTTTGCTTGCCTACTTGTTTTCTCTCAAAACCTATCAGAAAGTTAATTTTGTGTTTGAGCTAAAGCAGTTGTATCTGAAGACGTTTATTATAGTTATCTTGCTGCTTTCCCATGGGCATGGAGGGAGGAAAATCAGTACAGATCGAGGAGAAACGTGGCTTTACCCTAGCGAAAATCAGCATTGCTTTTGGACAGTGCTCAGAATCCCTCAAAATATTCATGAACAGGAACATTCACTCAAATGAAAATAAATAAAAGTTTATGGAAATATGAAACTACAAATAGAAATGGCTGGTTTAGGCCCTCTGCAGCAATTACAGAGGAGATATTCATTTCCTAGCTTTTATATGCAACTAAAAAGATGCTTTAACATAATTTTATAATTTATTTACTCAGGGAAATCCCAGCTTAGAAGCAGCATCTGTTTTCATCTTCCTCCTCTCTCCAATCCCCAGTGCAGAAGACTCTCCTTGTTTCTTACTCACTTCCTAGTTAGAAGCCAGAGTAAATGAAGTGATGCTCCCAAACGCAGGATGCTAGCCAAAATCACCAGTCGACTTATGAGACCCCCATCGCCGAAGTTACATCAATGTCACCTCCATTACATTGCCTTTAGAGCTGTCGGATCTAGGAAGGGATTAGGAAGGGGATGGTGCGTCGTGGCCAGAGGCACCGGCCACATTTAAGGCAGGCAGGATGAGGTGCCCCAGCAGGGCTGGGGTCTGCCAGAATTGCAGCAGGGAGGAACAAAATGTGGCCTGACAGGACAAGATTAGGAGATAAAGGGCACCTTTTGCCAAGCATTGGGCAGAGATCACATCTGTCCAGGGCAGATTACAGCTTAAACAGGCAGAGAGGAAACAAAGGCGAGAGAAAGCTGAGCTAAAGGCTGGTCAGGATGATGCACGTCACTGGTAGAGCTTGAAAAGTGGCCCAGAAATCCTACTGCAGCAGCAAGTGCGGCTTCCAGTGGGTATCTCAGAGCAAGGAGCTCTAACAGCCGTGCACTGCCTGGGGAGCAGACACCCGAACTCCATCTGCAGAGCACAGCCAGTGCGAGCGCTGGGTCCTGCCCTCGCACACTAACGCCTCAGCCAAGCTGCTTTGCCAAGCCAGAGATTTGGGCTTACAAAAAAGGACTTACTGTGATACGTGTCTTCTCTCATCAGAACTGCTGCTCAGGGAGGAGTTACAGAACTGATGCGATGTAAGAGTTCGCCAGGTCTGAGCCCAGCTGCACCACATAGATAGTTTTAAAAAATATATATAGGAGCCTACCGTGTACCTTCATCTTATTAGTCTGAGCCAAGTCGAGTTCCCAGGACAGTTAATTTCATAATTCCTTCATTTCATGGGTGAATTTCACGTGTAGAAAAGCAAAGAATTAGTGGTCTGAGTGCGCTTTGCAGGTATAAGACCAAATGAGATCTGGATGGAAGACACCTTCGTCCATGAAAAATGTCAAGTTATTTTTAAGGGGAACAAAAAAAATTCATTCCCTCACCCTGGAAGGTCAAATATTTTATTAAAAAGTCAAGAAAATAAATTCTTAGAAAAAGAATGTTTTTATGTTTCTACTTCAAGAAAAGTTTAATAACTTTTCAGCCACACTCTTCTCCCCTCCCTCTGACAGGGAGGGGAGTCCACGTGTCCCCAGGGCCACTGTCTGCAGAAGAGCAATCCCTCCTAAGGGCTCTGATGCGTTGGCTCCACGGACATAGCCCAGGCGGCTTTGCAGATGTTTAGGGAGAGCGACGCTTGCAAAGATTGAGGCAGAGCTAGTTGCAGGCTCTTGTCTTTGGCGCAGGAACTTGCTCCTATGCCACTGACCCCCACTCGCACTCTTTTTATCTGTTGGTGCCAATTGTGGGGTGAAACGGCTGCCAAGCTGCAAAAATATTCAGCTAAGCACAATCAATGCAGATTTCAAACACGCGCGTTTCAAACTCGAGAGTATTTCAGGGGCCATTAATCAAACACACAGCTCACTGCTACAGCGGACGACCGTGGGTTAACAAAAAAGCGCTTGAAATCAGACCGAGAAGTGAAGTGTGATAAGAAGCGAACACTCCCTCTCCTCCTCAGGCAGCAGGAGCTGAGCAGTTTTGTTGGACCAGAGCTTTATTCCTCAAAGAATGTGCCCTCCTGACCACCAAAGCATCCAACCTCCTGTCCCCCCCGCCACACTGGACGGGGCTGTCGCTGTGTCCTGAGCACCCTTCACTCCCGTATCTGCTCTCAAACCTTTTTGCATCAAAACGGTATCTCCCCAGCACTGAGGATACTCTCCTAGTTTTGTGGGTGTTTCACAAGACCAGGGATCTGGTTTATGTTTCCATGCCTTACCATGGTCATCTCTGTCCATCCAGAAGATCTTCCAGTGCTCATGATGCTCAAGCCCCACAGGCTGCATCCAGCTGGGTGGGGACGTCCCCTTCTCCCTGCCTCTCCCTCCAGCCACAACCCTGTCCCTCTCCCCCCATGTTTGCATTTTCATTCCGTTTCCAGCAGCAATTTGTCTTATTTCATTCATAGAGAAAGGGTTCACCAGAGGAAAGTCAGAGATACCCCACGAGACCATGACCCAAGCCAGAGCCATCTCGCTTCCCCGGCTGATGCTGTCTGGCTGGGCAGTCTGCGGAAAAAGCTGGGGTGAGATGACAAACAGGGATGAGGAGGTGACACCATGTATGCATGTCAGCCCACATTTGTTTCATTGGGAAGAGAGGAATTGAGAGGAAGGGAGAAAATACATCAGTGGGAAAGAAGAAACCGATTAAAAAAAAAAGTGCAAGTGACAGAGAGCACATGTGGGAGAGATGGCACTTCCAAAGAGCACGGACTCTAATCTCGTTACTGACTTTGGTTCGGGAGGCTCATATACCCCTGAGGACAGGTTGACATTTTGATGCTCCTAGTTAGGGAAAACATGAACTGGGGGAAGCTGCATTAACAAGCAAATAAATTTATGGTCAGCTGGCACCAAAATGAATCTTGCTGTTTGTCGATGGTGTTTTCTCGGTGGTGGATGAACAGAGGAAGCTCCCAGCAAAGCACCCCTCCCTTCTTGCCCTCAGAGCCAGAGCTTGGTGGCAAGAGACAGAAGGTCACAAGATTTCCAGTGCTCCCACCATGCCAGAGAATGGGACTGAATCAAACCATCCCAAGGTGAAAACTCCAGCCAGAGAAAGGGTATTTTGCCATCACCGCTGCTGACCTGGCACCCAGGGCAGCCCGAGCTGAGCATGACAGCCAGGGAAGCATTGTCACCCCTGAACTGAGACATCTGATTTATAGTAAAAGTCAAAGTGCCTGTGATTTCAAAACCAAAAATCTCCCAGCATCTGCACAAGGCTGATGTTTGGAGGAGCATCGCGGGAGGGGTTCCTGGCAAACCTTGGGAGTCACTTGGACGCATTCTGCCACCATCGGTCAGGCTCGCCCAGCCCAGCGAGGGCTGAGAAGGGTTTGGGCACTTTGGGGTCTCTTGGGGCAGAGGCCTCTCCAGGATGGGAGAGAGCATCTCTTCAAGAGGGGACTTGGTGATCAGGAAGGAGCACAGCTTTGGTTTGTAAACCTCTGGTTTTCTGCTGAGGTGGGCTGCTCTCTCCTGAAAAGGAAAACTTCAGAGGGTCTCACATCTTTACAGAGCAGATAGGGGGAAGAAAAAAAAAACCAAACCTAAAAAAAGCTGTGAAACCTGGACTTTCTCCACTCCCCCTCCAGCAAAGGAAACCTTTTGCTCTGAAAGTTCCCTCCAAGGCACCTTGTGCAGAACAAGGGTGTCAATCACAGGGTTTTCTCTTGCTCTTTTAGGATCCAGATCAAAACTCACTGAAGATAAAATTCTTTTCACAGGCATCTGTGCATTTTTTTCATTGCACTTTTATTTTCCATTTAGGAATATGATTGAATTAAACCTTCCAACCTCTCCACAAGGGAGAAAGAAAGGAACAGCGAGTACTGAACCATCTCCCGCATGCTTCAGGGAGAGAGACTAGCAGCAATTTAGCACTACCCATTAGTACGGAGAAAAGTGACTATGGGGTCTGATTCTCTTCCCACACGCACTGATGCTAATCGGGTGTAACTGCACAGACGTGACTGCAGCCCCATGGGCTGAGGGCAGAGGGAGGCTGATCTATCCTTCCTACCTTCACCAGCATTGCTAAATACCCTCTGTTTTCCAACCAAGCTGAAGAGGGAATTTATAGAAATAATAATAATGATTAATCATGATTTGCACTTCTTGAGCATTTTTCTTCTTGGGAAGTCAAAGCTCTTTCGAAACTGTAATCAATTATGCTTCATAACCCCCCTCCTGAGGTAGGTCAAGGACAGTTAGGGGCTGTTTCCACCTCTCACAGAAGCAAAGGGAACGTGTGAACAGCTCGGAGCCGCCTATCCCTCCAGCACAGGCTGAGACAGGAATGTAGCAGCTAGCAGAGAGCATGAGGGGCAAAAGGGAACAGCAAAGCATCGTGACCCAAGGCTGGGATGACCCTGATATTCCCAGCCTTATTCCAGCAAAAGGAGCCTTGGACTATAGCTGGAAGCAAATCGTTTCTCTTGTGAGAGATGCCTAACACAATAATGTTAATAATACTTATTGCTTCCAGTGTGGAATATAATAAGACTTTTTTCATTTTCTCCTAACACTTAAAGAGAAGTTATCCCTGCTGCTGATAAAGAGGGCAGGCTGAGCTGTGAAAGATTCACATTCATTTCTCCCCTTCCTCGAACGAAGGCCAAGGATTTGAAGCAGGTTCTCCTATGTGCCAGGTGAACATCTCCCTCCAGAGCTTCTGCTCCCTATTTCTCTCTTCTCCTTGAACAGGAACTTGATACTAGACATGAGAAAACTTCTTCAATAAATAGTCATTGAGTCAGGGAGAGGAGAGTCCCCCATGAGCTTTGCACCTTAGAGCCTGCATTTCACACCAGCACAGAACACGGAGCCTTTCTCAGCCATTCCTCCTCCTCAGGCCCTGTGTTTCTTATCCTGGAGGAGCTGAAAACACACTGCAAGGCAGCAGCTTATTTCACAAGTGCTCAGTTAATTCACAGGCAGCCTAAAAACAGCAGAAATCTCAAATTTCACTAGTCCTGTTGGCTGTGAAGGAGCTAAGGAAAAGCACAGCAATACAAAAGGCACACAAAGCAAAAAAGTTACCAGGAGGCTGAGCCACTGCAGGAAATCTTCTTTGTGCCACAGGAGCCAAGCAAACCCCAACCTCTCTCCTCAGCCTAGATTTTATCTCCTCCCTCCTCATCTGGCCTCCTCATTTGCAGGTTGCAGCAGAGGAGTCCTTGGCAGGTTTATTCAATTCGAGTTCGTTTTCCCCACTCCCTGGAAACTCAGGGACTGGGTGAGGTGCTCAGTTCCAGGATTCTCAATATCAAAGCCCTGGTGAGTTCAGCTGGGTCACAGTCTTTTTGAGCACAAGAAGTACAGGAGAGAGAGCAGAGAAGGAAGGAGAGAGGAGGGAGCTGCAGCCCCAGGGAAGTCCCCGCACAGTCGGTGGGGTTGCTGGTGGTGATGGCAGAGAGGTCGCCATCAGCCCTCCCCAGGGAACCTGCTGGCAGCATCAGCCTCCCTATAAATTCACAGCACTATAAGGTGAAAAGCAGACCATTGAGTGAAAAAGGAAATCCTCCTTCTCACGCACCGCGGGACCCTCCAGAATCACAAAGACACGATGAAGCTCCCCTGGGCAGCCTCACCGACAGCTCAGCACACCCACCTGGCCAAGGAGCTGGGCTTTTAGATGGGTGGATAAAGAAATAAGCACGCTGAGCCTGCACAAACTCAGTACAGCTAAGGATGCAGCAAACCTACAAGGCAGGGAAGGGTGTGCTCCCACCGCGTTGGTGTGGATGTCAGAACGAAACCCAAAACAGCTGCACAAGCAGGAGCACACTGGTACACACGCGTGCAGCAGAGGAAAATCCCCCTTTGCCTGTGCACACCCTCAACCCATCTCCTTTCATAAGCACACGCTGATGGTGAGACCTGAGGGTCACCACGTGCCTCCTCAGTGCCGGGGTGTCCTCGGAAGGGGACAGCAAGATGGCTGACAGAGCTGGAGCTTTTCAAAGAGCCACTTCTTGGGAAGACTCAGGCAGCCCCTTCCAGCCCTACTTGCATGTCTCAAACCAACTTATTTGCCCAAAGGCATCGCTGTACCTGCCATGAGACATGCTGTGCACCTGAAGGAAGCAACCAGGGCTGAGCAAGGGCTCCTCTCGCTCCTTGCTTTATCCAGCAAATCCTCAGAGCATCCTCGCACCCCTTTCTGCCTGCCACTCCTCCGCTTCACCCAGCATTGCTGTTTTCTAGGGGAAGGGCTGAAGTAAATGAACCCCCAGAACAACCGACCAGCAGGGTATCCCCCCCACATTGTATCTGTGAAATCGTAACTGAGCAGCTGAAACAATAAACTATAAATTAATCTATACATACATACCTGTATGATATTTGCATGTAAATATTCCTCAATCCATAAACAAGACTAAATTACGAGTCATCCTGACCTGAAAATTACATATGCCTGCTGCTCTTCCCATCCCAAATGAAAATCTGAGCACAGCCAGGTCAAGAGTTGCTCCACACAAGTTTCTTCAGGCAGTGGATGCTATTCGATGAATGCAAAGTGGCTTGAGGTGCCGCTTACATTTTATTGCTTCAATATGGTTCCACTTTGCCATTTATTTTGGCTTTCTTTTTTGGCCCCTTACCACATTATCACTTGTAAAAGACTCTGAAAGTCAAGACGAAAGTGTCAGAGGGAGCTTATCAACCACCAAAGCCCTAAGAGCTGAACAGACAATAATCATTCTAAATACAAATACTTCTCTCCGGATTACTCTGTTTCTACAGAGAACGGGAAAAAAAAAAAAACACTTTTATTCCACTTTGGATGCAAACTTACCCTACACGCTTCACAGCCCCAACCCCACGTGCCATCCACAGCTCTCCCCAGGAACATTCTGCTCCACACGGAGCCAGCGCTGCGAGGAGGACGCCGGGGCGCCGCCGAACCGCCCCGCGCCCGTGTTTCACCCCACATTCCCTCCTCTCTATGGCTACAGCGCACTCCCCGGCAAAGCCCCGGCAGCTTTAAGCAGCTGGAACGTTGCCGTGGTTAAAAGCGACGGGAAAACGACAAAGGGACGGCGGTGTCGCGGGGCCGGGACGTCCCCGGCCCTCGCGGTGTGCGATCGCTGCGGAGCCGCGAC
>NW_010412343.1:0-292 GCF_000710305.1 Buceros rhinoceros silvestris
GGGGGCTGCCCGGCTCATGTCACCCCTCGACGGCCTCGTCTGCCCCCAGAGAAGCCCAAGATTTAGTTGGTTCTCTGTTTATCAGCCCGGGCAGAGGGTTGGGGACCCTCAGGAACGTGTGCTGGGTGGTGCCCTGGGCAGCAGCAGCCCCAGGTAACTCAGCCCCCGGGGGAAAGGGCTGAGTCCCACCCAGCGCCAGCCACACAACTGGGGTCCCTTCCCCGCTCCCCTCGGGCCTGCGGCTGCCATGTGCCACCCGAGGGACCACGGCTTTCAGAGTGGAGGTCAGCAG
>NW_010412343.1:586-3311 GCF_000710305.1 Buceros rhinoceros silvestris
GAACTCTGCCACGGATGGGGCAGCCGAAGCCTCTCTGGGTGACCTCTGCCAGTGTCTCACCACCCTCACAGGGAAGAATTTCTTCCCAATATCTAACCAAAATCCACCCTCTTTCAGCTTAAAACCATCAATCCCGTCCTATCGCTGCACCCCGGTAAAGGTCCCTCCCCAGCTGTCCTGTAGCCCCCTGTATGAAAAACAAGCTAGAAAATCCTGTCCTCCTTTTTTCCCCCAGTGTCCAAGCTCCTCACAACAGCACAAGTTAGCAAAATAAAGTTCTCCCTTCCCTTTCCCAGAAAAAAGGGAGAAGGCCATTTTGGGGGTTTTAGGACGTGAATTGTGCTGGATGTTAACAGCTGTGTAAGACAGCCAAAAACTAACACTTCAGGCTTAGGCTGCTGCTCTCCCAGGGGCATAAAGCAGCCCCCGCTCTGGGGAGCAGCTTTCCTGGCTGCTTCGCTCCTTCCTCGGAAGCTGGTGGTGCTGTGCAGCCCCCAAGGAGCTCGGGGTGAAGCAGCCAGGGTGCAGCAGGGTGCCAGGCTGGCCCCGGCGCACACCAGGTCCCTGCAGCACAGCACCGACACGGAGGCGAGGGCTCTGTGCGCATCCTGCACCGGCTGCGCACTTGCAGGGCTCACAGAAGTCTTCTTGCCATCGTCACTGGCTTGTCTGCCCTCACCAAGCACCAGAACTCACCTCCCCTGGGAAGAGCAAAGGGTCCTGGGGAGGCTGAAGGGGCAGCTCAGGACCCTCTCCCTTGGGTGACAGAATTCACAGGCTCGGTTTGCTGATGAGACGGACGCCAGGCTCTCGCAGGGGGGGAACAGGGAGGCCTTGGCTTTGCTGGGAGGCACACGGAGAAAAGCAGGTAAGAATTCTTCCAAGAATTTTGCTTTGTCTCAAAAAAACCTCACCAACCCCCCCCAAAATCGGCAGTTCGACCAGATTCCTGCCTTTCCCAGGGTCGCTGCGTGGCAGAGCGGCTCTGCCCGCACCGCTATCGCCTGCTCAGCTCCAGCAAGGTCAGAGGCTCTCCTGTCTAACTGCCATTTCACGAGAGGAGCCTTGGCCAGGAAAGGCAGCTTTCCCACTGCCTCCCAGCCCCCAGCTGGTGCCACCTCTGCGTCCGAGGTCTTTTCAAGGGCTGTTGTATCTGGTAACGTCCAGAGCAGCGGTAAGCCGGGCCGTTAGCATTACGTGCTGGCACAGAAACATTGGCCACATGTTAAAACTTGAAGTAGGTCAGGCAGCCATCTGGTCTTGCTGACAGACCTCCACGAGCAGAGTTAGAGTCTCCTTCAAGAAAGTTTACAGCTCAGATAAAATCTGAAAGACCAACCGTAAATGGAAGTTTCAGCCACTGCTGCAGCTCCAGGGTTAGAAAAACCACAGCCTGACCTTCACGGGCTCCTGGTTTTGAAACAGCCAAAGCTTTGTCTGCTTCTACTAATTAAAAAAGTAACCTTAACTTCCCCAGTGATTGTCTGAGCCTCCCACCCAAGCAGGCGTCAGGAGCCCCCCTCCTCCAGAGGCGGCATGGCTGGCTCGCCCCCGGGAGCGGGCACCAGCGTGCCCAGCAGGGGCAGCTCTGGACAGCACCGTGCTCGTTCTTGAATGACAGAAATATATGGGACCTTTATGGCATTACCCTTCAGTTAACCCCCCCAACCCTCAGCAGCTGCATCCACTGACCGAAACCACAGCACAGAGCAGCTCTTGTCCAGCACAGCCAGGTGGGAAGGGCAGGACTGAAGGGGCAGTTTACCGGCTCCCACTGCTCTGCCAGCACCCAGGTTTTCCCAGGACTGTCCGTGCTCATCCTAGGGGTGCAGCCGGCTGTTCACTCTACCAGAAAGCCTCTGGCAGGGCCACCAGGTAACACAAAATAAGCAGGTGGAAAAAGGAAAATTACGGCCAGACACATTTCAGCCTGCACTGGGGCAAACAGGAGAGGTTACCCGGACCCTCTCTGCGCAGAGCTTGCCAGCACAAGCTGTTTACATCATACGCCTCACCCCACAGGGGACACTGCTGCCATCAGCTGAACTGCTCCCTTTCTGTCATAAGAGTATGAAGTCATATAACCCATAAAATCAGCCACTTCCTTTTCAGGGCTACCTGAAGACTTTTCCATGCAGGGCTTCGTTCCTTTTGTGTATTCACAGACCAGTAAAACATCCTGTGTACCATACTGAGGAAAGGACAGGCTGTTGTTATGCGACAGGACTCACCCAGCAGAGGCCCTTTTCCTTCTACATCCACATTTCCACCTACCTTGTACCTGCTGAGGTTTCTGCTGCCCCATCAGGCGCCTTTGCTGGAACTCCACAGCAGCAGCAGAGAGCTGAGGTGGCTCCTGTGTCCCCCACAACAGCACTGCCCTGGAGCAGAACTCGGCACGTCCAATAACCTGGAAGCTTTGCATCAGATGACTGAAATGAAGAGGCTGCCTCCTTTTTTCCCCAAACAGTTCACATTTATTGATAACGATAAAAAAATCTTTTAAAGACTATCTGTATTTTATTACCAAGAATGAGGTATTATGTATACAAAACATGTACAGAATTTGATATGCAGCTCGTGAGTATAGAGAGGACAGTGTGGAAGAACACTGACAGCGGGCAGAAAGCCAACGGAAGAGCCATGGGCTGAGAGAAGGGAGAAGAGCTGTAATATCACACAGAGAAAGACTGGGGAATGGGGGGGGGGGGATAAAAAAAAAAAA
>NW_010412343.1:3365-33929 GCF_000710305.1 Buceros rhinoceros silvestris
ACAACAAAGAGAAGAGCGGGGAAGGGGGGGGGGGGGGATAAAAAAAAAAAAAATCAGAGTGCAGTGATGGAGTCATATTGCCACAGCACGTTGTTTAGAGGAGGGTTGGCTATTGTTTTTTCTGGAATTGTATCTCCCCGGCTGTTTGTGCTGTCATGTGCTTTGAGCTCTGAAAGATGTGTTAAGATTAACAGCAGGAAAAACCCAAAGTGCCACTTTTGAGCCAGCTCAAGTGAAGAATAAAATATAGATCTTCAGACTTGAAAAGTGACTGCAACTCAAAAAGCTCTACAAAGCCTGACACCTCTGGACAGATGTGGAGTGTCGAAGGAAGCAGTTTCATTAGCTGTCAGCGAAACCACCATCTGAGAGAGACAGAGAGACAGAGGGAGAGAGAGAGGGGACCATCTTCAACCCTTCCAGCCCGGAGATGGAGGGTGGCATTTGCAAAGAGCTGCGAGTGTCACCGAGTTAACCTCGCTGTGCCTCCTGCCGCACCAGCCCCCTGCACCCGGGAACACCGGTTCCTGCGTGGCAGGAGTCATCCCACCTCTTCATCCCGCCTGGGGTCCTCTGAGGCAGCCTCAGGGAAGCAGCCCAAGCACCACGTGTGTGCCAGCACTGGGTGGGGAGCTGCCTGGCACCAAAGTGGTGGCCTGTCTCGCATGAAGCACACTGCAGCAGCCTAAGTGACAGCCTAACCTCCATCTTTGGTTTCTAACACCCAAAAAAGACAGACCAGACCAGTTAGGTTCAGTTTAAGGAGACTGGCCTTTCAGCACCTCTGAATCTGTTACTAAAATACTCCTGCCATGTTCCGCAGCCAGAACTGCTCCGAGTTAGAGCTTAGTGCAACCTGCCTCTCGGAAGTCTCTTTGCAGTTGTAAAGATGTACACTGAGCCCAGAACCAGCTTCCCTCAGGCAGGGCATCCAGCATCCTAAATGAGTTCTGCTTTGAAAGCGCCAGACCTCCACAAGCTCCTCTACCACCTATCCCCAGCAGTGCTACCCCCCCAGACGTGAGCAGAGCCTGTCCAGCTCGCTGGCAGACTGCAGCCAGCACAGCAGCTCCTTTTTCCCCGGATGGATAGTTCAGCTGGAAGAGTGAGGAAAGACCAGGCAGGGTCTAACTGTGCAAATCCTGCTGCATTTCAGACTGAAATCCCTCCTCCACTGGCAGCTGTGGTCTGCAGTTGTCTGCAGCCAGCACTTCGCTCAGCACTTCAGTCTCTTGTGCTTTTTGCTGTGTGTGGGAGAAAGGCGGGAGAAAGGCCTGGAAGGGGAAGAATACCTGAACAGCCTTTAACAGAAAGAGTTCAAGCAGGATTGCCTGGGCAGAACAGGGACAAAATCCAACCCGATGGTTCACCGCTGGAGCAGCAACAGAAGAGGCCGAGCAGGCACTGCTCAGAGCGTCTTCCACCGAACCCTTCCGAGCAAAGAGCCCTGGGCTCCCTGCCCGCGGGAAAGCTTCTGCTGCTCAGAGCTGAGGTGCTCCACTGCTGGCAGGGAAGCAGGGATGTGCAGGGAAGGGTAGGAGGCAAGAGGGATTGGGAAGTGCCCAGAAGGATGTAAGCCAGACCTCCTTTAGAGTGATTTAAAAAGCAAGCTTAAGCACTGCATAAATTCTGATAAGCACAGAATCCCGGTAAAACCAGTTCAGGTGGAGTGTTCTACAGAAGCGGAGTGAAGCTCCAGCACAGAGCTGGGGACAAATCCTCAGGCCAGCGTGACACAGTGAGGGAGAGCCTGCTCTCCACCCCTCTCTCAACAGTGCTTCAAGCACAAATCCAAGGGAGGAATGAATTGCTTTAACCCATCAAGACCTAGAGCTCAAATTCCCCCAAAATGTGCTTGTACAAAAGGTGTTAGTGTTCACGGCCTGGCCGCAGCTCTGTGGGCACGCGTTGAAAAAATGGACTCACAAAGTCAAGTATCCAGCAACTGCTTTCCTTTGTCTCGGACGTCGCTCAGTGGCAATGGGGAAACAGTTCGCAGCACTGGAAGATCGCAGGGGATTTCTGAAGATGGCGAGGAATGTCCTGACAGGAGACTTGCAGTTGATCTCTAATGCACTAAGGAGCTTTTTGGTAGGGTTTTTCTCTTTTTTGCTATTTTACATTTACACAGTTAAAAAAGTTATTTAACAGATGTACTGGTTATTTTTCCTTTCAGTGAGAGCCCTTGTGTTCAGAGTTAGGATTTGTGCAAGCACACTTGCAAAAATATTTATGGCTGAGTTAAGAAAAAGGGTTAAAGTTAAGAGACAAGCTGTTGGATCTAACAAGGACCAAAACCACTAAGTTTAAAATTCAAACAGCTACTTTACTATCTAGAAAAGGCTTTTGTGGGGCGGGTTTTTTTGCACAATTGCCAGTTGAATACGCTGTATTGCAGTCAGCTGCCACAGGCGAGGGTCCAGCCATCTCATCCATTTGCTTTTCACCTCTTGTGGCACTACCTGGAAATCATGGAGCTGGAATGGGACTGGCTAGAAGAGGTGGTGGCAGCACTGAGCTGGGAGAATCCGCTGTGGCTTGATTCAAGGCTGGTCATAGATCCCCTGCAATGAAAAACAGGGTAGTTTTAAGCTTCAGATCATACAAAGATTTTTATTTCTGTTATGCATCTATATTGTATTTGTTTGCACACTGAATAAGAAGAAAGTAGTGGTTTTGGTGCAGATATCAAAAGCTTTTCTGCCTCACCACTAAGATAACAGGGACACCGAACATCATCTTCCAAAAGCCAGATGCTGTTCAGAGAGACTGAAGCTTGTTTTAGTCAAGTGTATCTCAACGGGGAGGCAACTGAACTGACTCAGTTCCATCCGGAGCTGCAGCCTTTCTACACGATGACCTGCCAAGCCCAACCACTCACACAATGCTTTCAAAGAGGAGCAGAGACCAGCAATGATTACAGTGACTTAACTAATTAACCCCTTTCATAGCTTAGCTGCCCCCAGTGCCGTTTCTGTTGACTTTTTTTTTTTGAGGTCTAACAAAACACAAGTCCTCATGATTTACTTGTATTTAAATGAACTTGCTACTGGTTGATCATCTAAGTGTCAGAAAGCTTTGGCACTGGCTCTCCTCCATGAACCTTGGACAGACGTACCTGAAATCTTCAGATCCTATTACTTCTGTGTAGTACATCACTTTACACTTGTGGGAGGAGACCTGTAGAGATGCTAACACATCGTCCACACGAGGCAGGTTGGTTGTAGCACAGGCAGGCATGCTGTGAAATTTCCACTGGAGAATATAGAAGCCAGGCCACCGGGTCACATGTGATCCCTGTATCAAGAAATTAAAATTAACTTCATTAACACAAAGATTTGTAGGCTTGAAATTTATTTTCCAAGCTTAGAAGATCTTCCTGCACGCCCATAACTTTTCCCCCAATGCCAGTATTTCAGCTCCTCATCCAGCTAGCAGTGCTGGTCAACTCTCCCCACCCAGATGTTTATTATTTCATTTATTGCTGTCCTTTGAGACTGAAAAGAGCAGTCCAGGCCTCTGCCTCACAGAAAGACAAAGTGCAGTTCAAGAGGTCACTGCCCGTATTTCCAGTTTAGTGCTCCCAATTCAATGACTTCAGGAGCTGCTTTTTCAAGGGCTGCTCAACTCTGATACCAAGTCAAAAGGAAGAGCAGCAGCAGACTGATTGTAAACGTGCTGCATGTGCTATCAAACTTGGTAATTAAAGCATAGGCTGAAAGTGCCATTAAGAAAATTTTCAGGAACCTCCTTAAGGTGCCTGTTAGAGGTAGAAACATCAGCAGCTCAGTTTTCATTTCCAGACTTCTCTCATCACCGAGGTAAGACAGTAAGATACTCTTGAAACACAGACAGTTTACGTCAGAAAATAACTGTCGATGTCACAGCACAAAGCATGCCTTGCTACTTCCTGGATGCACCACGCATGCGAGGTGGCTTCCCCACCTTTCCTGCTGCTCAGTCTCAGCCGCTCCAGCACACAGCTGGGGACACAGCTGAAACATCGGCCAGGAGCACGTGGGCAGCCCAGAGCTGAACCACCCCTCAGCCATCTCTAACAACTGAGAATCCGAACATGCCTCCAGCTGCTCCACGCGAGGATGTGGTCGTCTTACCTGCACACTCTCCCCTTCTTTGCAGATAAGGGGAGACTCCACCATACTGTAATCGCGCCCCAATTGCCAGACTTTGTCTATCAACTGGACGTTGTTCCCACCAGGAGATGTAATACTGTGAGCTCCCAGGGAGTCCTTTTTAGGAGGCTGTGGGGCTCTTTTGGAATGGAAGATGTTAAAAACAATGTCGCCTTTGCACACATCAAAATCCCATGTGATCACAGATGAGGCATCCACAATCTGAATGAGAACCTGAGACACAAAAGTCGTATTACACAACAACATCAAAGGCAAACTCTGACCAGATAAGACGACAAGAATGGAGTTTTTTGTTGTTTAGTTGCAACGATTAAAAAGGCATTGTAGATATAAATTCTCTTCTGATGGAGTGTGCTTGTTTTAACACAGGACTTTCAGAAGCTCTCTAACTTCTGAGAATACCGTTTGTCTTTGCTTAGGAAGATACAGCTTTGAACAGAATGAAAACCAGTGATATTCTCTAAATGGTAATGATACCAGCAATGGTCACGAACCTCAGCTACTAAAACATCATTATGCACCAGAACTACAGAAGAACCAGGTGAAAGCATAGCAATTAAATCATCAAGTTCTAAACCATTTTCAGTCCAAGAGAGAGTCCAGAGCAGAGGGTTGAGAGGAAAGAAAAGAACAGAACAGGCTGCAGCCGTACCTCGTGCGGAGCTCCCTTGAAGACACTTGCAGACTGGTAGATTGTTTCAGTCCAAAGCTTTATGTCTTCATTTTCCAACTCCTCTGCTGTCCGGTAGAGGGACTTGGGGACCAGCCCGCCCTCTGGGACTTCACACTGAAAGCAAAAACAGCCATTAAGAAGTATCCCCCCTGCACATCTCCAGCCTGTCATGCTCTCTGCCTGCTGGCTTCAGAAGCAAAACCCCACATTCAGCAGGGGCTCTGAAGGATGAGAGAGGAGCAGAGTTTGAAAGGCATTTTATGGCTTGTACATCCTAAGTACTCTACAATGATCCAGTTTAGGTGTGTTTGCTGAACTGAACACCAGAAGAACAGATCTTGTATATACACAGCAGCCACCACCACCGAAAATGACTTGTGCACATGTACAGTTATCGCTCCCCCTGCCCTAGACTGAAGAAAGATGTGAGGCACTTGATCCTGAGGAAAGCAGAAATAGCAACTCAGCCTAAAAAAAACCAGAGCCTAAAGAGACCTGGAAGAACAGGGGTAGCTGAGTGTAAGGACAAAGGACTGTGGAGAGACACAGTAAGTTTCCAAACAGGTAAAAGGATGTTGCAGTGAGGAAAGTAACAGCTTTGATGTTACAAGTACCTTGCCAGCTCAGGACTGGGACTGGTTACACAACTTCCCTAAGCAATCCTCTGTTCTAAAGAGTCTCTGGTACTGAATTTAGACAACTATCTGATCAGGAACGGCTTCCATAGAACTGTTTGGGGCGGTAGGAGTGTTCAATAACTGAATTACAACAGTGAACTGAAAGGATCTTTGAGAAGTTATTTTTGTTCAAATACCCAGAAATAAAGAAGAGAGCAATACCCTCTCTCGCTGCCTGTGTCCAGCAGGAAGCGTTGCAGCAATTTGCTTTGGTAACATTCACTTTTGCTTACTTAAGCAGTGGATTTTGCCAGCTTCCTGAGCTCCAAATTAGATAGCACAAACTCTCTTCACTGAAAGCTACTGCTGCAGCAAAAAGCAGCCCACTGAAGATAAACACGTGCTCTACTCCTACACATCTAACAGGACTTCATTATAATTTGAGACTGTATTTGAACAGACCTAGATGAATTTTCAAGAACGGTACGGAAATTAATCTAGGAAGTGTACAGAGGATTTAAAAAGCAAAGCCTGAAATTAAATGTTAACACAGCTGAGCTCAGAAAAGAAACATTTATGTGACAGAGGCTCCAGAAAACGTCTGAGTTACACTCCTACACCTCAGCCGCACCAGTGAGCCTGCGTTGTCAAAATCATTACAGAGAAAACAAACCTTACAGTACCACCGAGATGTTAAAATGACAGATTCAATTGACACCTGTAGTCTAGGCAGGAAACAGCTATTAAAGAGCAGGACGAGAGGCTGAGAAATTACAGTATCCTGCAGTTAAACGATTTTTTGGGTTTGTGGTGGATCAGCAGAGATCTGGCTGCATCTTGAATCCTGCCAGCAGATGTATTCCTTGGGCACATATTTCCTTGGGCTCCTTATAGTCTCAGATCGTTTGTTGAGGTGACAGCACAGACTCTTCTGATTAGCTGGTGGTGGCAGCTCTAGCTCAGGGCTGTGCTACAGCATCTGCCTGAACTTGACAGGTAACAAAGACTGTCTGTTAACCGTGCTTGGCTATTCTCATAAGTTATTTGATATTCATTGCAAAGAAGTATTGTACTTTTTAAAGCACATCCAGAATCATCATAGCCCTCACCTCCTCTTTGTTTAGAGGAGTGGAGAAGAGAAATAAAACCCTCCACAAGTAAGTTGCTATATATATTCATACCATGCACTCTCCACCAAGAAAATCAGGGATGATTTCTTTGTCGATGTAATCCAGCAGTCCCCCAGGACCCTGGTAGTCATTTCCAGCATAAATTAGGAATTTCTTTCTAGTGTTGTCATCGATGAATGGACTAACCTAGAAACAAAAAAATAAAATAGATCAGGCTCCCACATTTTTCTCAAGTCAATTTGGAAGGAATCAGCTTGATGATATTAAGTGTTCACCATCCTTGTTATGCAAAGTTCACACTACAAAAGGAGCTAAATTAACTGACTATGCAAGCAAGTTCTAAGGCTGTGGATTTTTTAATTCATTCCAGGAATCTTATATGAGAGATGTTTTCAAATGGTAACACTTACTGCTTATAAACCCTAACCTCCAACATGCTTTCACAAACTACAAGTGCGTAGCAGCGTACGGATTGCTGAGGAATACTTTGAATTACAAACATACCAGTGTCCAAAGAACTGGGAAGACTCGAGGTGCTCTTAGGATAAGAAGACGACCCAAAGTCTCAGGGTAGTTAGCTTCAACCACCTCAATGATTCTTAGCAATGCTTTGACACCAGGTCGCCATAAATGCCGCATATTCAAGCCTTCTAGATCTACTAGACAGGTCCAGGAGCTGAATTTGAGAAAGTAAAAAAAAAAAGGAAAAATCTCAATAGCATCAAAATTCTGCCTGCTTGTGCAAATGTCCAGTGTAGTGACATGTGCAGACCCCACCGCATGCTTTGGGTTCTTCTGTTTTACCTCCTTGCTTTGTGTTACCTGGGGACACTGGAGTTTCAGGTCCTTGGAATAGAAATGTCTTACAAGTGCGCCAAGGACAGTTACAGAGCACGAGCAATGATCGCTCTGCACATCACGCATATCCCTCCCAGCCATTTCAGACTCCAGGTAAAGGTTTTATGAAGCCAAAAATGATCCTGTCAACAGCCAGCCCAAATGTTAAACTGTTGCTTTCACTGGCAAACCCATTCAGTGGCCACGCTGCTGCCGTGGAGCAACTTAACATTCAGGGTGCAGATTTCCTGCTAACAGTACAGTCACAGTGCCACTACACGTCAAAGCTCATTCTGCTGTCAGATCTCAGGGAGAGAAGCTTTTTCTATAGGAAGAGATACGCTTTTAATGCTAAATACTGACTGTCAGCATATGCTTTAGTTACTTTCCAAGTTCAGGTCTTGCCCTGGGCATGAATTCAAGGTTTACAGCTGTGCTGCACCAGTGAACATCCATTAAATTATGCATTGGGCTTCTGTGAAACAGCAAACACATCTTTGTTTCACTTTAATACATAGTCCTTCAGAATTACTGCTACAAATGAAGATGTAGGAGGCAGCTCAATTTCAGTTACACACGTAAACCCCTCATCTCTTGGATTTGACCTCCTGTGAGGGCTAGGACAGCAAGTTCTTCACCAGGGAGAAGGTAAGCAGACATACGACACATCCCTGAACCTCTATAGATTAAGGGAAGGAGTCAGAAACTGGAAAGAGTCCAAGAAACACTGTTTCATTTCAGAGCCAGCCCTGCATTTATTCCACACCCTGAAATCCATTTTGCAGTTAACACTTTTGTAAGTGACCCCTGCAGTGACTTAAAGATGGGGTAACAAGCCATTTTCAACTGAACTTATCATGAGGTCATGCCAGTACTTGGAAAGCTAGATGCAGGGTTTCACAGGAGCCTCATGACCTTACCTTGGATCAAGAGCTGAGTAACTGCTCCACTATAATAACTGAAGAATGCAAACAAGAACTGAGTGTAATGAGCCTTGGTGTGGACTAGGGATGATCGAGTCAGATGAAAACAGCACCTGAAACTACGATATTCTCATGGCCTGATTTTTTTGGCAGCCTGTCTGTAAAATCCCCCAGAAAGAGAAATGGGAGTTAGGCTGCATTGCTTTGCAGACATCCAGCTGTGGAAGAGAAAAGAAGTGTAATGCCCCCAACGTAGAGTGATTACGAGCACAAGACACCGAGACTGCTGGAGCAGGAGGTGTGTTCCCTCAGGCCTGACTGCAGATTCACTCCAGCAGTAACTGGAGAGGCTTCCAGTTAACTGCAGCTGTGCTTGTACCTGCATGCCTGACAGACAGGCTACCCTTTGCTTGTTCTATTTAATAAACTTTTCTTGGCAGCACCACATTGCCTGATGTTCCCCCACGCGCACTGTGGAAACAGAGAATTCCCGAAGAGCAGATCCACTGGCTGGTTTTTACCTTATTGGCCTGCCAAACACTTTCGTATTCTCCTCACACCGCCTCAGTCCTTCTTCATTTATTGAGAGAACCTGTACAAGACGACATGTTGTTTAGAGAAGACAGCGTTAAACTCAGTAGATGGGCTAAAAAAGAAGTTTAAATCAAGAAGTTAAAACAACAAGCTCAAACTATCACAAACTTCTTTTTCCAGAGAATGAACTAGAAATTTACTCCATTGGTTGATCTTGTTGAAAAATAAACATGCCTTTCCATAAAAGCAATATAATGTAAGCAGGATCCTCCAGAAAACTGGGACCCAGGAGTGATACACACAAGAAGTCTCCCTACACTTTTGCCCCTTTAAGCAGTGATTTCCTCTTTACTCCGGAATTAAAGCCCTTTAAGTCAAAGAAATAACACTGAAACAGAACTAGGGCAAACAAACAGAATTTAGTACGTGGCTGGAAACGCCACTGGCGGAAAAAGGGCAAAATCCAGCCCCTGCTTCTAGTGGTTCCTACTGGCCATGACTTCATTACTAGGGCTCAGAAAATATTATTGCAAACCTGGAATTCTGCCAGCTTGGTGCTTTGAAACTGAGCAGTTCCACAATAACAAGTTTTGCCAAGAAGGCAAGTACTTTTTCTTTAAAAATAAATTATTCTTATCCTTGGAATACAGGCTTGACAAAATCTGAGCACGGCATTTTCCCTTCTGTGTAAATGCAGGGACTTGAAGCACTGCACAGACTGCAGAAGAACCTGTGAAAATGGGAAGCCATAAGCACGGGAGCTGCCAAGAACGACGCCTTTCCGCCATCAGTTTGCGTTTGGAAAGAACGCAGAAGATCAGCTACCAAGGGCTCTCAGATGTATTCAAACCAAAAACAGACAGCCAGAGTACATCAAAATATCCTGAGTGATGAATGTTCTGGCAGGGAAGGAATTTCTAAATGAAAATATCACATTGTTAGCAACTTGCTGGCTCCAAAAATACTTACGTATCGAAGCAAGGCCTCTTCCCCAAGAGCTCGCACTAAGCCTTTGGTATCCATCTGTCCCAATCTCAGCACATACAGTGGGCGACCATCTGAAGAAGAACAATATCTCTACATAACCCTTATTTTCACAGCAGTAGACAATTTGAGCGAGCTAGTTTTGTGGTAAAAGTCCAAAGGGAGGCAAGCCACCATCAGTTCAAACCCAGCTGGAGGAGGGAGAACCTGGAGCAGGTGGCAGTGCAAACTTCACCCTGTCCAGCCACATCAAAAAGCTGCCTGTAAATGAGCTGCAAAAGTTCAGTGGAGACATCGTGATGCAAAAGCAGCTCCCTTATCTGCAAGGAAAGTTCAAAGGACTTCAAGGAGTACATCAGTACACACAAGATCTTGGTATGAACAATTAAAGACACAGGACTATAATTAGCTTCCAGGACAGCCAAGATACAGGAAAAACTTGAGTGCATTAGCGTAACTGAAGAGCTGCAAGGACGGCCATGAGCCCTGTGTCACACATGATGCAATGCTGCTCTGGACAGCTTACAGCAACCTGCTTGGAAAAGCAGCTACACCGACTTCTGGGAATGAGGGCACCAAAGCGTTAACCGAGAGCCTCGCTTTCTGCGGCGTGCGCTGAAGTCACACCTTCCAGCTATGTCACTCCATATCATGTGGAACTGGCACACAGCCCCGCTTACGCAGGTTAAGCCTGGTGAGAACAGAATCTGTTCAGAGTCAGCTTCACACGGACCCTCTGCGGTCAAAGCCCTGCCCTTCCACCGGCATCTTGCTGCGTACTGAGGCATCCTGGTACTGTCCAGGATACGAAGGCACCAATTAAGATTAACAACTGCATTAGCTGAATTTGAGACTCAAAGCTTGAATTTCTGGCTCTTCATAATAGGAGCTAGTTGTCCAAAACAGCTTCCGTTCCTCTTCCCAAAGCCGTGATGCCTTTTTTAACCTTTGTTCCATCTATTCTAGTACACAAGCTAAATAATCACCAACTTATAAAATGGAATATGCTAGGGCACAAAACAAAAAAAACAAGAGCTTTCTATGTAGAAATCTCCCTGAAGTCCCGCTGCCTGTTAAGCTTCTCTTCCCTCCAACAACTGCAAAGAGAGGTATCAAATTATCATTAAGTCCTTTGGACTTAAAGGGAAAAAAAGGAAAAAACCTGTCAAGATACACTATTAAAAAAACCCAAACAAATCTGCAGAGTCAAAGAAAGTTATTTATTTGGCAAAGTCACCACCTCAATGACAGTTCACAGTATTTTGTATTTTATCATGTGGTCTAAAAGAAAATGTTATTTTAACATCAGCACATGCTTATCTTGGAACGTATTGTTTAGCTTTTGAAACACTAAACAACAAGTGCTATTAGGCTTCATGGCAGGTCTCCCTCCCACGCAGACACACACACATCTGAACCCAAACTGACGGCTTCTAACCCGGGCCCACCCAGATGACACGAGCAGGAAAGCCTCAGCTGACAGCGCTGTACGATCACTGTGTATTTTATATTCCATTAGAGCTTTGTGATTTAAAAAAACATGATTGAAGCATTCCTGTCAAAATTGAAGCCACTCAGACAATAATTTTTAATTCTTTTGCACTAATAGTTCATTCTAGACAGCATGTTCCATAATCACTGATGCCTTTGCTTTAGCTCTAAAAGTGTTACAGAATTCAGCTGGCTTCAGTTTGGCACATTTAGTATTCGTAGGAGGGAAGAGGCAATACTAGAAAAGGAGGATTTAAAAAAAGAAGCTACCACTGTAAAATTTTAAATTATAGAGAACTGCTCAGTTTTGAAATTCTGTTTCCGTTACTGACAATGCTTTACTTGTGGGCATGCTGCAAAAGAGATCAAAGGATCTGGAGGGGAAGCAGGGGGCATGAAGTTCACCAGAAGACTAAAGAACTTCTCAGAAAAGTATTAAACAACCCTTTGATGCATTCCGTACGGTTCTACTCACTGGCAGGACCCAGTTACATGCTCTTGACAGAGGAAGTCTTCGCAAAGTAAGTACAAGGAACTCATCGAAAGGGAGAAGTTCTTCAGTCTTCACAAGCATATTCTCATTTTCCATTTTCTCACTTTGAGATCTGTCAGACCCATGGCAGCAAGGGAGACCTGTCCAAGCTCCTCAGCTTCACAGTGATCAAACTTCTCCTGTGTCCTCCCTGTCTCCCGGCCACTACTGCCGAGAGCATCCTGTCCTGTTTCATACGCTTCTTGTAACGGGAAGAGCTAGCAGAGACAATGGTGCCTCGTGGGGAAAAGACTACATCAGAACCCAGAGAGAGCACAGCAAGAGATCACTTCCTTATCTAAAGAGCCCAGCTTGCCTCAAGCAACGAATTCCAAAATGTTTCACTCCTACGTATGTATTAGCAACAAGATCTGTGCACGATAAAGCACACAGAGGGACAGGGGAATGTGTCAGGCATAGACACCCGTGTTTTAAAGATCTGGTTCACCAAACAAAGGGACTTCAGCCAAAGCTGCTTTCCTTCTTAAATAAACCTGCTCTACTTGATGTTTTGGCAACATCCCACTTCTCGTCATTAAGCTGATTGTAATGCCAAATAAGTATTAATTTATGCCATCAGCAGACTTATACAACATCAGAAATAAGTTGATTAGAAAGATACGCTTATTTACAAACATCTTTTAATCACTGAAAGAGAACACTCAGTATTTGCATAAACACCCTTCCAAGCATCTCAGAGCACTACAGAAGTGCAATTAATAACTTTTACTGGCAAAGCAGAGCTCTTTAGAGAGTGAAATGCCAGCATTAGTCAGAACAATTAGGACCTAGCAGTCTGCCTCCAGCAACTCAGGAGCCGGCCACATCAATTTAAACGCATTTGGTATGTAACTGCAGTTCTAACCATCTTTCCAGTTAACTGGAAAGTTAACAGAGGGACAACCACCACCTTGATTCAGAATATAAAAAGGCTGTTCAATATCCACCCCATAAAGCAATACCTTTGTCGTGGTGATGCCAGCCTCCTGCATAGTAATCTTGGAGCACTTGAGGAGGGTTCCAGGTGTCTAGAATATAGTCTACCTGGTGCTGCTTACGCCACGTCAGTGACTGGCAAAGGATCTCTCTGGCTTTATCAATGTTGAAGTCCCGAGCACGCAGGAATCTTAAAATGTGCTCATCCTTTGGGATCTATTAAAAAAACAGAACATCATCCTGTTTTGTATTCAAGGTTCAAAACAAGAACAAAAAAACCCAAGCAACAGAAGCTGAAAAGCCCTGCACCAACGCAAGAGGACGGTCCATAATATGAAGTTACTCAAGCAAATCAGCCTTTGTTTGCTATAAAAACACATGCCCTGTCAAGTACTGCAGTTACCTTGATACAAGGGATATATAAACATGTCATGAACTCTAATGTAATCATTTACACCACTATGACCAAGCCAGTCCAATTTCAGTGAAGCTAGTGATGACACACAGACAGTATTTCATTGCTCAGTAAAAGGAAACTGAGGCACACACGCAAATCACAAGCCACTGGAAAAACCCCAGCCTTGCTATCAGCTATTTAACTGTCCACATCGCTTCCCTTTCAGTACTGCACTTAGAGACACAGATTGGACAATATGATGTTTGGCCAAAACAAGCGTAAAATTGGATCGGAGAATATGATGTTTGGCCAAAACAAGCGTAAAATAAGGTTATTGTAAACCCAGGCACATTTATACAACATTATTGCCCTGTGCTGGCTTAGGGACGCTCCGAGAGGCAGTCACGCTAAGTGTCTAAGCACCTCAGCTGGCAAAGCCAGCTGGGCAGACACAATGAGCTGCTTCTATTGCCACTGTTTAGACTCAGTTTAGGTCTTGATCACAGAGGGCCACTTAACAGAAACAGTTAGCCACAGGCGATGTGGCACGAGGGTTCCATCAGGTCCACCTTGTGTATCACACGATCTGAGACAAAGCCGCAAGAGACCACCAGTAACTTACTTTGCCTTTGTGTGTCTCCTGGAGCCACTGTCTGAGTCGAATGAGGCAGCTTTCCTGCATCGGCGTCAAGTCACCCAGATACCGCTTGATGTAGTCCGCATCTAGCTTGTCTGAAAAGAGATGTGTGTGTGATTACAGTAGTCCTGAACTGACCTGGTCAAAGTAGCAAGTGATCTTATATGCTGATATCTGAAGCAGAGAAGTGGCTGCTCTGTGTTCTGTGCAGCCAAAATCAAAAAAAGTTTCTTTGAATCAACAAAGATGAGCAAGGCACCATACAGAGTCATTGTAATGGTAAACCAAGAAGATTAATTCTTTCTGCAACTAAGAAAGGTATAAAACTAGACATTTATAAAAGTATTTAGCCACTATATTGTCAATCCACAGCACCATCAGGCTTGCTGCTTCTGGGAATACTTAAAGAAGCTTTGATCTAAAATCTCCCAGTGCAAGAATTTTACCAAAGTCCCTTACTAAGAGGGGAAGGAAGACACAACAGAACACTGTATCTAAGGGAAGTTTCAAGCCTTTTCCTCCCCATTATTCCTACAGTTATAGCCACCCCTGAATTCCAGGGCAGGAACAGGCCACTCCTCTGCAGCCTAATGAACAGCAAAGTGCAGAGTTTTTCCACTCATAGGTGATCTTCAGGCACCACAACGATCAGCTCGTAACAGCTACCCAAGCTATCCCCACTGCTACTGCTTTGCAAACCTGCACTTTGTACATTACTGAACAAAGAGCCAATGTGAAGATTTTCAACTGCCCATGGGAAGCAGCACAGCGCTGACAGCTCCTACAGTATGAGGAACCCCACTAGAACAAGGCAGAGCACCGTCCCGGTCAGACCACCATACCGTCAGGCGTTCCTGCTGTGGGCTCCGAGGGGCTGCCTGAGGTGTTGAGGATCTCCTTACTGTTCAAGCCCTCCTTTGTGGCAGAGTCTGGTATATTAATGGCAGGTGAAACTGGTCGTCTCATGTGGGCTGTACTGCTCTCCAGTTTACATGCAACAGGAGGAGTCCAACGAGGAACGAAAGTTATTCCTTCTTCCTCCAGCTGCTTCAGGTAGTATTCTATTATTTCTTTTCCCTTCAAAAATGAAAATTTACTTCAGCTACTAAAAACGCCTGTTTAGACCAGAAAGGACTGGGCTGAAACCCCATTAAATGGCCAAACCTCTGTAAAGATCCCACTTGAAAACACAAAGCTGCTCACACACGCTGCCCCAGGCTGAAAAGCAACCAGCCCAGCTTTGAGCGACAGCAGCAGCTACACCGTCTTTTGGTAACTGAGGGCCAGGCACCTCCTTCAAGACCGCAAGCTCACCTTTTTAATATTGCTGGTGTACTGCTTCATAGCAATCTTTTCCACTGTGCTTTCAAAACCAAAAAAAGATTTTATATCCAGACTTGCTGACTGTTCAAAACAGGTCCAGTCCTCATTGTCAGGATGAACCTAGCAGGTACAAGGAGGTCATAGTTACCCTCTTGGTATTCTTTCCCTCATGGTATTTGAAATGACTGTTTCTTGTTTTACAGGTTCACACAGTCAAAAACATTCAAGTGGAATTTGCAGTCTTTTGCTTCATTTGCAAAACATGGTTCAGAAAAGGTGCCACTAAACAGCAAAAAGCTGACAGTCCTCCTGTAGTCCCATGGCACAGCCCATTTTTTTCTAATAAGAAAGGGGAGGGTGAGAAATCCTAGTGCACCAGCCAAGAGCCAAAGGACTAGCAAATCTAGACAGTTCAGTCTCATTCCAGACACGGACTGCGGCTGCAGCGGATCTGTGGAAAAGGGTACAACACCCCACTGTGAACTTCGTGTTGCCACAGGTTAGACCAAGGCCAGCCAGCCTGAGGACTGCAGTAAGTCCAGCACAAGCATTTCCACTCACCCTCGTCTAGACGTGTTTGCGCAGACATACTGCAACAGATTGTTCCCTTGCTGACCCATGAAGTACCTTTGTATTTTGTAGACTCAAAACCATTTTACTTTGTTCTAGGCTACAGAAAGCAGCGTAAGGTGCTCGTTTGGTTGACCACTGAGTAAGTTACCTTAGAGCGCTCCCAACTTTCTTCTTAGCTTGTATCTTAGTTTATGATAGATGATCTTGAAACAGAGGTGTTACTACTTAGGGCTGGACTTGATCTCAAAGGTCTTTTCCAACCTAAATGACTCTATGATTGACGATGATACCCTGAAGGAAAGCTGTTTTCTAAACTCTCTTCAACTGAAAAACACTCGTCTAAGGAATTTCCAGGCTGGGCTCAAATCTGTACACATCATGGAAGGCTGGATTTCTGAGCACGCACCATCCTGAACCTTAAGGTTCCCCTCCCCGTTGAAACGTGCTAAAATTGACTGCAAACAGTATCAACACTTATAACAAGACAACTACAGAAAAAATCCCTTCATTGGCTTCTGCATTAGGGAACGGGGGAGTACAAGAATAGCTTGCACAGCCTAAGTAAGTACAAATCATATAAGAATCTTCCTGTCCTTTCATTAATTTAACTATAACTTTAATAAGAATTAATTTTTAAAAACAATTTATTCTTGAATTAAAATTCTGGGATTTATTTACCTACTAATTTATTGACTGAGTACAGCAAGCGCAAGGAGAAGTGTTGTGTTTTGTATGTATTTACCACATGCACTTTTCTCTGTAACATTTCCCTGTTTAAACAGTGCTTTCACAGAAAAATTGCATGTGGAAAAGTATTTTTAAATGTGCCTTGGAAATTATTGCAGAAATCATAATTTAAAATACTCAGATAATAGTGTCAAGTGGGTTTGACATCCAGTGATTTTTGAACCATGGTTCTGTGGACAACAGAAAATGTTATCACCTGCACAAAAGAAGAATGCAAATAAATCTGTTACATTTGCTTGCTGTGATTCGACCTTTAACTTTGATGTGAAGTTCTACTGCTACACATCTGTGCTGTACAAGCCTGTATTGGCTAAGCCGTTCGGAATAAAACATGAGCAGGGCATAGCAGTAAGCACACTGCCAGACTCCTTTGCATAGAAACCGTCTGCTCTGAAGACTGAGAACAATGGAAAGAATTAGGGTAAAACAGACCTGACGTGATGAGCATTTGTCTGAGCTGAGCAGAAGGCAAGTAAGCTACTCTGAACTTTAACAGTTCTGTCAGGGCATCATCAGCCTCACCGAGTCCCACACTGCTATTACAGACCACAGATTTGCCTAAACAGAGCTGTCAAAGACAGCAAATTGTGCTGTGTTCTGCTCTCTGAGAAGATGCTCAAGCAAGAGGGTGCCAAACTTGTTTCAGCTCTTCAAGCAGGCGTGTTACATTTGACACTAACAGCAATTATCACTCATGGCTGCACGTTGGTTATTTTTTCTTGCAAGGCAGAAGCTAAGAACAAGGCAACTTCTGTTTGCGAGTCCTGAAATCTAAAACCTGACTTGGCTTCCTCTGTGGCACCCTCAAGAGCCTGTTACTCACTGTGTAACAGCAGTGCTCGTTAATAATGACTCTATTCGAGAAGGTTTCATTGTAGGCTTCTATGTGCAAAGTCCTTTCCCGTCTGTTCAAAGAATTCTTCTGGATGAAGTAGACATAATCTACTCCTGCGATCTGAGGAAGATGACATAGATTCTGTTAGGATACCACTCGTGTGTAAGGATACCCAAAAGTACAAAACAGGCACTTCAAACCGAATCACCTTCTTCAGTAGCCGTGGTGCATCTATATCCAGCTTACAGCGCCGTTCGATCACATGGATGGCTTCATCCTCGCTCTTGTATTCACTTACAGTGTCACTGGCTACAAACATGGGGATCAGAGGACACGTAGGAAACCTTCTTTCATATGCCTATAAAGATGGAGAGAGAAGAAAACAATCATCACAACTAATTCCTGAGGGTGAGCGTAGGGTTCCTTCCTGGACACCACCAGCACTTGAAGGCACAGTATCCTTCATACCTTTTGAAGATGGAATCGAGCCTTCCTGGAGACCATATGACGGCTGATGAAAGTCACAGTGCATTTTTGGCTCTTTCCAGGTTTAAATCACACAAAACACCCCTTTCTCCCCTCTCTCCAGAAAGGAAGTTGTTCATTATGCACTATGACAATTCTCTTGTCAGCAATAACAGTAAACTAAGACTCTCTAGTTCTAAAATATCACAAGACAGAACAATTATGTATTGGATTAAAAAACCCCACATTCTAATTATCAGTGTTTTCACCAAGCTCTCTAGAGGGTTTTCCATACAGCTCTCAAAGGTCTAATAAAAACATTTCAAAACCTATTTCTTAAGCTAACAGAGGTCTCAAGCTCCCTGTGCAGAGTCTTCACAACGATTTCACAGCACAGTTTATCAGATTACAGTTTTGTCCAACAACATGCAGTCTTTCCCATACGAGGCCATACGAGTGTCATACTTCTGAAAATTTCAACTTTTTGCAATAATGCAGCTCTAGCAATAGCTTTGATTCCAGTTAAAGAATATAGTCACATAAGTAAGTTCATCTTGTGATGCAGACAGAGAAGATGGTGTTAAATCAGACACGTTCCGAAAGGATAGTCAAGTATCTGCAATCAGCAAAACAGGCAAGACGAAAATGCGAGTTATCCCCATTAGTAAAAACTTGTTGAATTTTAGTTTTAGAACAATTGTGGCCAGAGAATACAAGACAACTCTTATTTTTCCATTTTCTTTTGCACCTTCACTTTTTTTCTAATTCGGTTGTTTTTTCCTCATGGGGTGGCAGTAAAGTAATTAATTCTTTAGCCTTCTTTCCACATTCTGAATTCTTTCATTTTTGCTGTTATCAGAACCTAGTTGGGTTTGGTGAAAAGGTTGGATTTACAAGGTGTCCCAATGCAGAAGAAAACTTCAGTAACAAAGTGAATCTGAGAGCAGAATGTGAAATAATTCTTTAGAAGAGCTAAAATATTCCCTCTGTCCTTTTGGACGATTTTCCTGCTCTGAATATAGCTGGGTTGCAGCACAGGGAGAGGGTGTGGAAGAAAGTAAGCAGCAGCAGCAGAAAGTACACAGGAGTGGCACGGGAAGAGAAAAGTCTCTTAATTTTCCCTTCATAGAATTAAAATATTTAGTTTGTTACCAGAGTTCAAGCACCATCTGGACGCAGGGTTACTATGGCGACAGTGGTGCAATGCACTAAAACCCTGTCAGCTTTTCCCCCCTCGTATCTTTAAATCATTTTTGCAGCATGACTGCCGGGAGTTCATAAAGCTCCTCTGTAACATCTAGGAGCACAACCAGCGAGTACACATGCGCCTTTTTCCAGGCTTTTCATCTGTGCACAGCTGGTTTTGCTTAGATTGAGAACAGAAATCATTTTTGTGGACATAATAGAAGTGACAGAGCATTAGTGTCATAACACAATAGTCAGCAGTGGGGGAAAAAACCTTTCACAGCTCCGAGAGAAAGGGAGGACGGGTCCTACTCATATGGTATGAGTTTCTTACTTCTTTTCTGAGGCTGTTCTGGACAGAAGGCTGTACAGTTTACAGTCATTCGAGAATAGCTCAGCTCTCTCCCTGAATAAGTCTCAGCATTCGTTCTAAATTAATCCCTTTTTAAACTATATTGATGGCATTTAAATGTTGTCCTAAGTCAGAAAAAGATTTCCAGAAGAAGAATTGAGAAGTACTTCTGTTTTTCAGATTACTTCATTGAATAATTTTATTTGAAGACCTTATTTGACAACTATTTTATAGTCAGGAAAGAAGGGGAAGTAGAGAGCTACCATTGTTCTCACTTTTCAATGCATTGTTACTTTTGGATCACAATGAATTTTCCCCATCTGAGTGGCCTCCTCTACACCAAGCCTTTGCAAGTCTCTTCATATTGATGTATTTCTCATCTTAGTCCTCAAACTGCTTCCCATTTGTGTTCCCTGTGAACACTTGCAAATCACAACATTACCTGCGCCTAGTGTTTATTGAGCTGTGAGCAAAAAAATGCCCAAGAAGAATTTGTTGTTCTGAATGGGAAGACTGAATTGAATGTGTTCAGTTTGGAAGAGAACAAAATAATTATCTGCCAAAAGTTGGCAAGCTCACCACTCTCAGCAACAAAGTACTTGAAGGTTTTCAAAGAGATTAACAGCAACACAAGATTCTCTCTCCCTAAAGAATATGAACACAGAGTATTGAAAAACTGTTCACCGTCAATTTTATTGGGCTCTCAAATCAGGCTGGTTTTATTTGTTTATGTACCATTGCCAACATGTTCTTGTAATGCATCACTTCTGAGCACAGCCTTGTTTGAAGAAAAAGTAATTATAGTAAACCATAGCCACAAAATATTCGCTCTGATTTAAGCATAGCTGTCTCTTCCACACGTGGCAAACAGAACTCCCTGACGCTGCAGAGAAGGCAGGAAAAAGCTGCTAAAGACTGTAGGAATCAAAGTGCTCGCTTCACCAGGGACCAGCACGGCACGGGAAGAAACCCTGTAATTTGTGGTACAACGCAGTAAGAGACGCGAGTCGAAGCAGCACGTGCATCACCAAGACTGTAGCTATTAAAGAGCATGCAGAGACCGAAGAAAGATCAGATGCTGCTGCTGCTTTCCTAATAATAGAATTGAATGGATTTTTCCATGTTATTGAGGTGTTTTGAACCAGAAACGTCTCAAATCCAGCTTTGCAGACAGGAAATAACTGAACTGCATTATCCCCCACTCCCTTAGCAGTCTGATAGAGCAGAGTATCTTACAAGATGCCACACGTTTTTCCTGCATGATAGGTCTCTAAATAAAATCGTTAGCTATTACACACCTTCCTCTCAGCATTTCAATTGTACTACGTCAATTACAATCACAAAAGACAATCCGTTCCTCAACAGCAAAGCAGCTGCAGTAATCTGAACGGACTCAATGCAAGAATGAAACGCTGTTGCTGTAGGAATAAATACATCTAAGAAGGATGTTACTTAACTGTACTATTTTTTTTTCTGTCACATTTAAAAAAACACCATGTGTGGAGATTCTGGTATGTAACACAAGTAAATTCGCAGGCGTGCTCATCCTCAAAGCCTCCACAGTCGGTGCTGGGCCTGACATGAGTAGTCACAACGCCTCTCTGGCTCAGAGAGACATCTGTGTACAGAGCTTTTAAAAAAAATATTCTAAGCCTGCAGTTCTGTTGTTCCCTAATAATGTACTTTGACAATTCCCCCCCAGCCTCTGGAACATTTGTGTACTCCAATATATTAGACACCGGCATTGCACATCAAGAAAAACACAGTATGGTGAAGCAGCTTGAACTTCCAGTTTAATGGGCTCATTATACAAACCTGTAACTTTTAGTGCATGTTAACAGTAAGAACACTGACGAGGATCATTTCAACCAAAATACCACTGTATTAAAGCTTCTTTTCCAACTGCTTCCCTTAGCAACTGATGTCCAGAGTAGAGGGAAAATAACAGGATTTATTTCACTTTTATCTTTGCTAGTACTTCAGCTGTGTTTAAAGACATGAAAGCAATCCAGAAGTAAGACTGTTTTAAATCCACTGCAGTAATTTTTCATACCCAAGGGAATTATATGTGCTGCTGCCACCCTGACATTTGGGGACTCTAACACCAATGACAGGATCCTTTCAAAATACCACCTTTAGAACAGCTCTTAGGTATGACCCCAACCCAGCTTCTAGGAGGACTAAAGATTCTGTTCTAGCTTTCGCTTTTCAAACCCTGATAATGGGCTCAGTCCTCAGTGGGGAAAGTCAGTCATTTATGCAAATATATTACTCAGCTTCTCTGACCAGATTAATATGTTCCCAGTCTCCCGCCTTAAAGGATAGGGATTGTTCAGTACTTCCATTAGATGACTCAAAACTAACTTCTATACTTAAAAGTAGAAAAAAAATCTGACAAATCCTGCAAGCAGTCTTACACTGTGCTGTTATTCTTACAGTAGCTGAATCCTCCAAATAGACCTTCTAACCTGGTGGAATACATAGGAATTTTAGTCACCGTTCAGAAAACAAAGCATACTGAGTGCTTTCTTAATAGCGTAACTGCATGAAGCAAGCTGCTGTTTCATTTCTTTCTGACATTTTCTGTTCAAAACCGCTAGAACAGTGACCTTCCAGGAGTAGCACGACATTTCCCAAGGGCACCTTAGAAGATTCATCCTGGCTATTGAATCTAGTCCACTGCACTTGAAATTTCTGCCTGCAGTACCTGGCCATGTTTGGGGACTCATCTGCAGGTGCACACCATCATGCTTTCCTATCCACTCCGAGTACGTGGAACGTCTGAATTTTTCATAAGCATGCAAGAAACAAAAAGGGTCACTCAGGCTAGGCTGCCCTAGCTTGACAGGCAACATTCCAGCAGCTTGATTGTTCCTGTGCCTCACTATCCCCTGCCTCCCTCTGCTTTAGAGCACAGGAGATCAATAGGAAAAACATCAACTCATGGGAGCCCAACCAAGAGGTTTCAAATTCCTGGCAGCTGCATTTTGAAAGAAACAATTTTAGATTAACTCTTACGAATCAACAACTACCTTCTCATCCCCCACATACTGCTGTTCACAGCTATCTGCCATTCTGTCCATGTTACTTATGTTTAAAAATCCTCACACTGCTCCAAAGCAGCGTGTGTCTCAGTGCCAGTGTATCTCACGGATGTTAGTTCACATGCTAGCAACCAGCTCGGGGGCGTGTGTGAAGAAAGCAGATGGTTCGAGCGGATATACCTCAAAAAGCTCTAGAAATATTTTTTTTGGTAAGGCAGCACTCCCCGGCACCAGGAAGGGGGAACATGAGCCTGCCTGCAGCTTGGGAAAGAAAAACATCTTCAGTACACAGGTAGTCAGCTCTGTGGAAAGGAACATCACTACGAAGCCAGTTCTGGAAGGACGAGCAGTCTTCCAAAAGAAGCCCGTCACTGCTACAAGGCAGACGCTGCTGCCACACATGCAGCACAGTTAAACTTTGCTTTCTGGCAGTTAACCTCCCCCATCAGTGCCGCTCTCCACAGCAGCCCTTGTTCAGAGCAGGCTTAAGTGGGTTGTTCTCCACTGTGTTTTCACTTCATTAAATGTTCTCATTTACAAAGAGAAGTCATTTTCTTATTGCTGGGAAACAAAGGCTGCTTGGCAGTGACTCAGTACTGAGAACTCACTCTCACTGGAAAAGACCAAGGCAGCTTTAGTTACACAAGGTTCCAAACGAGGCTTATGGGGAACCAGCACCCAGCACCAGCCGCAGATTCAGAGCTCTGAACAGCTCTACAGCAGCTGACACGCAAGAGGTTTCTCTACCCACACTCCTGGTCTTTGACAAGCACAAGGTAGTATAACCAACCTGGTTTTTGACTTGTCTGTAATCTTGGCCCAGTCTATGCCATCAAGATATGACCAGTCAGATTTTCAAAGTCCTGCACACGTGATATTTGTAGAAGTGGATGTTAGATTCAAGAAACCTTCCCTACTGCTTTTCTTAACAGTGTAGAAAACACTACGGCTTATTTTAAAAGGTAGAGTTGAAGCCTTCCATTGTAATTTCTCCTTTAAAAAAATATTTAAAAGTATTTAGATCTAGAACAAACAGGCTCCTCCAAAGCTTTTCCGGCAAGATTCACCAATGGTTAACCTGCTGGCTATCGCAGCAAGATCAACACACAAGATGTCTGCGTAACAACTTATCACTGAACTGGATTTAAGCAATGAGAAAGTACGTCAGGAAACACCTTGTGTGGAAGCCCTTTGACTTAGAAATGATAATCCTTTACCCAAGGAGAGCTACTTCAAAGACTTTAAAAATCAAGACAAATAGGCAGGCAGCGAGCACCCATTAAAAAGGAAGGCTCTGTGTTCCATCTTGTTCCGTGAAAAAAGGAAACAAAATGCCATTGCCCCACATTTGAATATAGCTTCATTTCAATACATGAATTTTGGAACAGGAAAAACTCTTCCCCCCTATGAAGAGCAGTATTTCACTATAGAGAGGCAAATCCAGCCCTTACAAACTGAGCTGTACTTGAGAAGGTTGTGAACAGCCGAGAAGAACTGGCAAAACAATCAACCGGACAGCTGTGCAGATGGCTCTGAGGGGACAGCCGCACCACCTGGTGGGATGTATTCCAGTGAGTCCCTTTAGCCGGGAACGGAGTGACATCAACCTGGCAGCTGCAAGTAGCCCCTTACCCTGAACTACAGTAAAAACACTGCACACCAACTCTTTCTCCCCATCACACTTTACTACACCGGCAACTGCATCCTGATCTAATTTTACTCTGTCCCTCTTCTCCCTCCATTACAGTGCAAATGCCTTTTACCCCTCTGCGGCACAAGTCGCTCAGGAACAGCATACACTGCCTTAACCCTCCGTTGCCTCGTACAAGATGAGATTTGGCCTCTTAAATATTACTGATGACTAAGCACACCCACAATAAACTAAATAACCCTTCTGTAAGTTACACAGAAAGATCAATAGGACAGGTCAGTGCCAGCAGGACCAGCACTCTGCTTCATCGCCGAACCAACGCTGCTTCATTGGAGAGGCGAGACAGTTCTTGTTTACTACAGCAGTGTAACAGGTGCTGTTGACACAGGGCTCAGATGAAATGAGCTGTATGAAGACTGTGAGCTTACCGCACCGGGGACAAGCAGTGCCCGCGCTGTTCACATATGGTCTACCAAAGTATTGCCAAGTAACTGCCCAAAATGGCCCAACTGCTTCCACTCTGCAGGAATAAATCCCAGCTTTAAAGTTCATAACGATGGAGTTAGTCTAAAATTGCCATAAAGGGGGCTGTTAAAAGTTTTATCTAATTATGTTGCAAATCCTTGAACTATGATGGCTTTTTAGCTTTTGAAGTTCTATTTTTTGTGTGTTTTTTTTAAATATAGACCACACAACTACACAAATTATGACACAAATTGTGAGACAAGTACTAACAAGAATCTACTCTGCACCAATTCTGTCCATGAATTCTAATTGAGGGTAATTAATTTCTCACACAGAGAAAGAGGGAAGTTTGAAAAACATTCTCAGATGCTCTCCAATGCGGTGAACAGAGCTTTCAGGTGGAGTATCTGGGAAGGAAAATTGTTAGCGATTCAAGAGCTTACTGCAGCATGATATTCGTATTCTTATGTTGTATTTATGATATTGCACTGAAGTGGTGCTCAAATTTATAGCCCAGGTTTATGTCTCATATTCAGATCAAGGGTCCAACTGATTCAAGAGATACTAACATGGAATCACCATACAGACCCCCTGTACTATTGGATTCTGCACAGGACCCAAAGTGTGACCCTACAAACACTGCAGATCACCACAGAAACTATTTCATTACCGTTACCAGGGCTTCATTGATCTTGCTACAGTATGAAGTGCTAAGATGACTTGCTGTTGTATCCTTGTCTCTAGAAAAGCATTTGAAGTTGGTCATGCCGGGAAACGGAGCTCTCTCCGCTCACCTCTCCTTTTGTGAAATGGAATTCTGAGAAATTCTCTAAGAAACCAGGAAAAATGAAACAGACTATATGCAGTTAGTCTATATAACAGACTATAGGCAGACAAGAAAACACTTCCTTCCCTGGCATTCACCAAAACCATTACATTCTTGACACTAACACCTCCTCTGTAACTCAGGAGTTCTGCATGGAAGAAAAGGTTTTATTATGTGTACAGAAAAGTATAACCCTTATTGTTTCTTGCCTTTTAATGCTTATACTTGTTTAAAGGGGTCCTCTTAATTTAATTAGGTTTCAAAAAGGACTTCAGACCCTACACTGCTATGAATGATTCACTTATGCCTTGCAAACATCCACACAGAAAAAGGAAGATGGAATCGAGATCTATTCCAATGCACTTGAATTCACCCCTTAGTTTAACTCCATAAAGCCTTTTCTTCATACAAGCTATTGAATCCTGAGAGCAAGAACTGTTCTGTCCATTTTACACTGAGCTCTATTAGAAGCCCACAGTGCTTGGAAGTGAAGGAAGCACCCAGTTATGCTTCTTGCACTTTCTCAGATAAACCCAGCTCCTAGATGGTATGAACAGAGCTAACGAAAACCTCTTAAAGTAATCTTGTGGATGTCACCACAGAACAAACACTACCTACCTGTTCTATTGATCAGCTTTAGATCTGCCTCGTGCAAAGCGGGCAGGGCAACTTGCTGCCCAAATGCTAGAAAGAGCAAGAAAGCTTCTCACCTTCGCATCCATTCTGAACGTTCCTGAAAGAGTCCAAAAGCAATGAGAACACTGCCCACAGGCATTACAAGATAACCCAGCACATAGACTAAACTCAGATCTAACAGCTACTTCGTCACATGTACAAAGAGCTTTGATTCAATAAATGAAAAATCTCAATGGAGTCAGGGAACTGCTCAGAAGCTATTCTTGTGCTTTAGCTCACGTGGCTGTAGCTGAAACCATAAAAATTTAGAGATAACTTTTTGTTTGCTTCTGGATCACCATCACTCCAAACAGTGCTTTATCACCAGTCATGCAAAACACATACAGGATGTACAAGGGAAGCAAAACCACCTTTCAGAACAGAGACCTGTGGCTTTTGACAAGGAACAAAGCTCTGTTATGCAGAACAGGAAATACCAACCCTTCTCTCCAGGCAGCTCTGTAGACACAGCCCAGGCTATTTCACACCTATTTCATCCCTTTGAAGTCTTCAGCAGTGTAAAAGGAACAGCTTCATGTCAAATTTCAGCCGTAACAACAGCTTACACCCACCACCAACCACAAAAACTATGAAATAATGCTGAAACAGTATAATAAATGAAACTGTGTTCTCAACAGCTCACAGTTAGAGTGCTGCTTATACCACACGTCACGCACCACCCCGTGGTTCTGACAACAGGACCTTCCACGTGTTAACACTGCTACAAAGCACTAACACACAGATACTGGCATGTCTCTTCATCTCTCCAGTTCAGGCAGCATTGCCATGGTTACACTGTTGATCACTGGCTTTACGTACATTCCAAATATAGACCAAATGCATAGCTTGGCATTTTAAACAGCTCTGTTAGCACTTGTACAGTTCTTGTAAACTAGCTGTGACTCCCTGGGCGCGTAATGCCCTCACAAACATGCTATAGTGCTGCCTGAAACCATGGCAAGCACCATGTTCACTGTGACATCCACATCATTCGTAAAAGCAGCCACTGAAACTGGACAGATCTCCAAGCAATCACAACATCTGCACCATATCCTACAGCTTTGGTACCCACCTGCAAACCAGGTTTGTCTTGCTTGTGCTTAAACTTCTTTCCTTTGAGGGCATCACACAGGGATAGCGTCAAGAGTCCTACTGAACCCCAAATACCCTCACTGCTCAACCACATGCACTTTGGGATATCATCTCAGGATATCAATGGGATATCAATCACAGGATACCATTTGCAACAAGTACCCCTCCAGGTGGCTGCTGCAGAGGATATTTTGGAGAAATTCATGCCGAGCATTCGTTGGCTAGAGAGGACTATGCATTTAGCATGTTCATTAACAGGATTTAAAACTCTATCTTCTACTACTATTAAAAATTATAGCAGACATCAAACCCAACCTCAAGAAGATAGCAGCAATTTCAGAAGATTCCCTTGTAGTAATTTTAAAAGTTGACACACGTTTCAGAGCTGTAGTAGGCATTCTCCGTGCAGTAGATGTGAACCAAGGAAGAACTCAGTTGTGTACTCACACATGAACCAGAATCAAAAGGATTTCACAGGCAGCGTATTGAAAGGATGCTCCATTCAGAGAGCACCTACAACTAAGTATTGGCAAAGCTAAGCTTATCCAAGAAAACACTTGATAATATATAGTCCATATAGTGCATTCCTGACAAACATAGTTATTTGCTTAAGACTGCCCAAAACCAAAAGCAAGGTAGGGGATAGAAGGAAAAAAAGCAGGAGCAAGGAGGGACATGAAGGTCTGTAGCAAAATTTCCCTGTACTGGAGCATAACATGTAGCTACAGAACTAGTGAAATCTCAGTCTCAGCATTCAGTGTTTTCATGCATGAATTTACTTCAATATTTCATTAAAATAATTTAGACTTTATAAATAAAGCAGGAGATTCAAAACAGGCAATGAAGCGATCTTACAGTGAAGTGGAATTTTACTGGTAATTCACTGTTATGCAACCGTGGTAACCAGCTTACCAGACCGAGCAAAGCGCCTCTGCTTTGCTGCGCCGGAGGAAACAGCCGGACAGAAACCTCAATTCTCCTGAGAGATGTGACCCGTCAAGCTGCCCGTGGAGGCTCTTCCCATGCAGATCACCGCTTTACTGCCCTCAGTGTCACCTTCCTGCACAGATACTATCCAATAGCTGGGCATTTTCATTTCAGAATCTGATCTGAATCTGATTTGTCTGATCAGAAAACTGATCAGACAAGCCTTACGAGCAAAATTATAGAGGTCTGGTTGTCGCATATGGCTGCATGTGATGAAACTGGAAGGGAACTGGCTCTTAACCACCCAAGAACCATTTTGCTGCATCTAGAGACACAGTCTTCTTCCAGGTAAAAAGCAAACTCTTCAACGAGTTAACGCAACTTTATTCAAACTTTCGGAGGTAAAGGTATACTGATTCAGCAGGCAAACCAGTTTGGGGATAGAGAATCTGACCTGAAGACAAGGGCTAATATTCCATCTTTTATCTGTAAAAGACAATCTTTAATAACCACAGGCTTGCCTCAACAGTACTTTAATTGGATCAGTGGTTTCTTTAAAACAGATACAAGTCATTTGTGGTGTGCTTAAATAAATTTGCACAGCTGGAACTGTGAAATCCTTGAGTCTTGTGTGGGAGCCTGAATGTCCATCTTCAGTGAAGAACTGAATGACAAAGGTGGGATTTAAGGAGAAGGTGGACAGCCAGTGGTAAGAGGTTAAGCGTTACACCTGCTTGCCCACCAGACAATCAGTAGCTCTTTTCCTCCCCTCAAGAAGTCCAGAGGGACCAGAAGAGCTCAAGGCATAGTGCCACTCCGCTAAAGAGAGAGCAATGCTAACTTCGGTTGCAGCCTGGGCACAATCGAGACATGAATTCTAAAATGAGAAGCTAGAATAGAGAAGTTGGGAAAGTGCCACTCCCTTCTCAAGACTAGGGACAGAAAACCCAAACATGCCGAATGTAAATAAAATTATTTTAATCTTACTTTCCTCTGGCGGAAGCTGGGAAAGCCTGATCTCTCAGGTTAGGCTGGCTGGTGACTGGGAGCCCAGTATCTGGTTAGAAAAAAAGCCACTGGCATTGCTGTGGTCTAGGCTGCAGGTGGACCATCAAGGACAGACTTTACGGTCACGCTGCTGGAAGTTGCTCTTCAGGATACACAGACCTTCACTCACTGAGCGGGGGCAAGAGCAACTTCCGACTGGCTTGCAATTTCTCTTCAACTTGTTTATATGAAATGCATGTGTAAAACTATTCTGCAGAGAAAATGAGTGTTTGCTCTGCTCGTGTTCCAAGCAGACAGATGGAAATCAGTTCTGGCCCAGAAGCCACATAGCTCGGAGCACAACACTTTGACAGAATGTGCCCTGCAATTAGAGTCAACTTCAGTAGTTTCTGGGATAGGAAACTTGGCTTCTGACCCCAATTGCACAGGACATGACTGCTTTGCCTCAAGGTTAAAGCACTGTGGAGAAGAGGTTGACCTCCAAAGAGCAGCACAGCACAGGCTGGCAACGGGCCAGCGAAAGCTTAAATGCTTGGAGACGTGATTGCTGGGGAATGTGAGCAATTCTCAAGCACTTCCTATTTCTCTGCAACAATGGCGATACACAGACCTTTACACAACACAGGAACATACTCTCAAGTTTTTAAGATACACATACCAAAATTAGGCTTGCCTTACTATTGCTTGTAAATACCCATGGCTTGTCTTACAGCAGCTGTACAATGACAAAACGTTCTGCATTGCTAACAGGCATCTCACAAGGCACAGGAGACTGTCACACTGAAAGCAGAATTTGGTACGTAGCTTCCCCGTTCACTCCCAGTTAACAAAACTGTGTGTCTGGTTCCTCTGCAGTCAGTTTTGCTTAAAATTCAGCTGCAATCCTACTGTGTCCACCGGGGATCTATTTTTGGAACAGTCAAATATTCCTCTCTGCTCTGTTGTTCCATGCTCAAATTTCACTTTTACAAGTCCTACAATTGGTATTGGGCACTTTTTTTGGTCTTAGAATCACAGACACTTTCAACAAGCAGGTCTGTTAAAATATGCTTAACATCTGGAAATGGGTTTTTATTACTTTGTAATCCAATTTGTGAGTGGGGGAGGAAAGGAGAACTGCAACACTGGTACAGTGCAGGCTCAGAATTCCTCATTAAACCATTGTGGTAATACAAGTCTTTAACCTTTCACACAAAGAACAAAGTCTCCTGATTTCCATCAGGATCAACACCACCACCCCCACTCCCCCCATGAAAGTTCAGTGAAACAGGTTTGACTTCATCATCTCAGACTGCCCCCACCAGGCTGCCATTTGGCCCAGAGGCAAGTTGGCTTCTAAGCACTGCCAAAAGTGACTTTGCTCTACCAAGAGTATAAACAGAACAGTAAGTAAAGCTTTGCCAAGAGGGCATAACTCAAGGAAAGTAGCATAGCTCAAGACTAAAGCTCTTAGTTTGGCTTTTGGATAGTAAAATAACAGCTTCTGAGTAGAGAGCAGCTGTACTCTATTAAGCAAACCAATTAAAATTTATTAAATTATTAATATTTATT